>NW_014577132.1:449867-455310 GCF_000485595.1 Priapulus caudatus | reverse complement strand
CATATCAATATTATTAATTATATTAAATAAATATATATATATAAGGAAACATCTAACATGTAAATAAGTGATCGATAATATAATGAGTAGGAGTGACCAGGGTGTAGAAGAGATCCTCGCACTACATCTCGGGATTCTGGCTTCATATAGAATGGTGCGGTCTCACCAGGGGCGCTAAGCTTGATATAGAGAGCCATGGTCGCACCGGGGTGCGCTAAGCTTGTTAAAGAGAGTCATGGTCCCACCAGGGAGCGTCGTGTGCTGTGACGATAGGCGACGCTGTGATTTGACAGGTTGCTCCTAGACAAAAATTCCTGCTGGAAAGATTTTTATATCAATAACAATGAGGAAACATATGAAACGATCGATTAGGTACTTGATATAACAAGTAACAAGATTTTTAAATTATTCGAACATGTAAGCTTAAAAGCACATTTACGAAACGTGAATATTCGAGGTTTATTAGATTCTCGACTAGAAAATATTGATGCATAATCTAATTAAGTTCAGTTAGGATTGCATATAACTGAGGTAGGCCCCATCTGCCCTTACAGTGTAATGTTACAGGAACCATAGAGAAGCAGGTATGGTGTTTTTTTTACCGATTTTAGGGTGTTGCATGATGCGAAAAACAGTACAAGAAACAATGTCAAAATACAACACGATTAAATAAACTTCTCTGCAGTTTCTATATTGATAATTATTGATATATGTTGATATTAATCTCTCTATCTCTCCCCTCTCGCTCGCTCGCTCTCTCTCTATTTATATATATACATATATATATATAATATATATATATATATATATAGAGAGAGAGAGAGAGAGAGAGAGAGAGAGAAAGAGGGAGGTACAGGTAATTATTTATATTATTTCTCTATGGCACCGCAAGCCATTGATTGTTAACCTAATTATTGATTAATGATTAATTATTGATTAATTACCTAATGAGACAATAATTATATATATATGTGTGTGTGTGTGTGTGTGTGTGCGTGCGTGCGTGCGTGCGTGCGTGCGTGGCGTGCGTGCGCGTATGCTATATGACCTCGTACTAATACCACACAATAAGCGCAGTGTGGAGTAAGACGATTGTTATGCTGCAGGCATAAATCCTATAAGGTCCTCCACCTTATTCTCTCACAGCCATTTTTCTGCTTCGCCTCTTCCACTTTCTCGGCCGCTCACATCCTTCCTTATCTACCGCGAATAACACTTACTTCGCTCTTCATCAGTCTTATCCTCCTTTCACCTCTCCCCATCCTGCACTCTCCTACCGTAGATAGAAATTTCATGTCACGCTGTCCAACAGATTTCAGTTGCATGATCGTAAATTATTTCAGTATTTTGAAATACAATTTCTTATTTGACATAGCTTAATATTTAATATAACCTTGATAAAGGCCTACTTAGAAAGCATCGACCAAAAGTATAAGCAGTTTTAGAATAAATTTAATACCATGGAAATTGTCCGGGAAAATTGTTCGGGTGGGGGTAATTCTACGTGGGGTTTAATTTTATTGTCCAGGAAATGATTGCCTGGGGTGAATTGTTCGGGGAAGGAGCGTAATTGAACGGGAGTTAGTTGTCCGGTGGTTATTGTGCGAGGGGGGAATTGTACGGTGGTAATAGTCAGGTGGTGATTGTCTGGGGGTCAGTGAGGGGAGGGTAATTGTACGGGAGTAATGATCAGGTGGCTATTCTAGAACCTATACATATACACATAATCATATATAATATATTACTACTTCAGGATTGCGCTGTTCCAAACTAATACTAATACAAACTAATGTAATGGAATGGCAAATATAGATACAACTTTTACATACTACTACTATATACTACTAATACCATACTTACAAAATTATTTGTCCCTCAAATTCCGTGTGTGCGCGCAACAGAAATAACCGTGAATATAAAATCACAGACAACATTGTCAGATAATGGCTGCTCGAGAAATGCCACGCCAGAGTCAACACACACAAATTCACAGCTTCAGCGGTCACGTGAGAACGTCATGTGACCAAGCGGCTTCTTTGCATGTAATACACATCACACGCGCATTTAGTATCCACTGTAGACAACACTCGCACACGCGTGCGCATGCACACACACGCGCACACACACAAACGCGTGCGCACGGATACACACACGCACACACACACGCACGTACGAGCGCACGCGCACACACGCACACGCACGCACACACACACACACGGGCACGGACGCACACACACGCTCACACACACACACACGTACGCGCGCAGCGTGCACACACACGCACACACGGGCGCACACACGCGCTCACACACACGCACGCACGAGCGCCGCGCGCACGCACGCGCGCACACACACACGCACACACACGCACACAAATGCTCGCACACACGCACGTACGAGCGCAGCGCGCACGCACACACGCGCACACACACGCACACACACGCACGTACGAGCGTAGCACGCACGAACGCACGCACACGCATACAGCCGTAACTTCTATCCATTTGAGCCATCATGGCATCATAGACGTTAAACAGTTTTACAACGGCGTCGGAACAGCACTTATATTATAACCATCTAGCAGCAGTTCTAGCTGCCTGGTTTTTGTTCTATTATTAGGAGCACACAAATGAGAGATGATTTCTCATTCACATAAGGCTGCGTATATTATAGCTCTATTGCTGTCTTTTTTGTTACCTTTATGCAAAATGCACTTCTCATAGCCGATGATTAAATTTCCACTTTAGATGACAAATAAACTATGACTAATTTTCCAGTATGTTTATTCATAATTGAGCTATTCTAATTTAATAATATTTTTTTACCATTTTCATAATTAACGTCATGTATGTAAGACTAAAAGAATACTGCATGAAACTACTGCACTAAGTTAAACTTACAGTGAAACAATAAAATATTAATAGTGTAAGTGAAAGACTATACTTTCGTCGACGATAATACCTTTACATCAGAGAAAATTACAGACAAGTGCACGTATAAAACGTAATTAGTTTACTTTGCAAACCTCATATAACTTTGTGCCTTATTGTTAGCTTCTAAGAATTGTATCGTGGAAATACAATTTCCTTCCCGATGCATCCGTACAAACAACATGGCCGCTTCACAAACGCAACAGCTTCTTGTTTCTCGCGCAGAGATGTCGCCTCAGAATCTTTCCGGATGCCGACTTGGGAATCTCGCTGACAAACTCGATGCCTCCTCGCAGACGCTTCTGCGGCGCCACGTGCTCTCGCAGGTAGCTGTGCAGATCCTCTGCCAGGAGGTGCTGGTCGCTGCGCACGACGTACGCCTTGGGGTGTTCTACGGCTTCCTCGTCCGGGACGCCGATGACGGCCGCGTCTGCCACGCTAGGATGCTGTAGCAGCTTCGCCTCCAGCTCAGCTGGCGCCACCTACAGTCACGCATCGCAACGATTTTTATTATTTTCGATACATTGCAGAGATCGCATGCATGTGTGCATCTACGCAGCAAACAACAAAATTACTCTTTTTTGAACCAAATTACTTGAAGCATATTAATCTGCTGCTTGATAAAAAAAAACATATACGAGGCAAATATAAAACTACATATACGTTGCAAATATAAGCAAATGCAATAGAAAAAAAAACGATAGAAAAAAAACGTATAAACACTGCATGTTTCATTATGACCTTGCCTCATAGAAAACAACGTGCAAACAGGCGTTATGCATGAATGGCAACTCACCTGATAGGCTTTATACTTGATTAGTTCCTTAATCCTGTCTACAATGTATAAACATTCATCCTCATCTACGTATCCCACGTCACCTACATCGAAGAATGATTAGAAACTGTATAAATAACATAAATTTTTTCCCATTGATTTTATAACGATCGTTTTTCGCTAGAACGTCGAGACCAGAACGCTAGAACGCTGAAACGCTAGAACCATCTTTTTCGCTAGAAACCATTTGACGATGCGCACTTTGGAAAATAGCCATTATTTTGTCCATAATAATAAAGAATAATATAAAGATAATGTAATACATTATATATATCATATAAGGAGAACCAAATGCCCCTGAAACGCAATGTATTCGTAAAAATACCTACTTTCCAAGCAGTGGTAAAAACAAAACAAGTAATGATATCCGAGGTTGGGCAAAAGTCAATATTTAGTTTTTCTTCTTTTTATAAAACGAAAACATAATACACACATACGATCTGAACAAAACACGAATGGGAAGTTTGGGTGTGTGCGTAGAGTGTTAGATTGCTACTCAGTAGTCCAGGGTTCGAATCTTATCAATTACCGTAGTAAAATATTTTCTATCTGCTGTTAAGCTAAATATAACACATACATCTGAGCTGAGCTTGTTAGGAATGGTACATTTGGGTCCGTCCGTAGCGTAACAGGCTTGTATTCAATAATTCTGTGTTCAAATCCAGGCAATTACCAAAGTCAAATATTTTCAGACTGCCGTTTGAAGAAATGTAAACATACATTGGACCTTGCCCTTTGGCAAGGATCCTCCCCTGATAATGTAAATATTTTGAAAGTGGTGAAGGCCATGGCCTTGATCTCAAGGCTATGGCCTTGGCCTACTAATGTAAAACTTTTAAAACTTGAAAAAGTTGGTCAAGGCCATGGCCTTGAGCTCCAGGTCATGACCTTGTGAAAAACTTTTAAAAATAAAAAAAGTAGGTCAAGGCCATTCCCTTGAGCTCAAGGCCATGACATTGGACGAGGTCTTGGTCAAGGTCAGTGTTAATGTCAACACCGCCAGACAACAACGAGTCCTCAACAACAACCCAAACTACCAATGATCTACTGCAAACTTCTTAACAGTGTATGTTACAATTTCTTTGATGATTTTTCAGAAAAGTATTGGTGATAGCCTTTGAATAATCAACATCATATATAAAGAGAAATCTCGGGCGTTTTAGTTGGAGTATATTTATTTGAAAGAATTTCAATCGTGAACGCACATGCATGAGATTACAATCAGGGTGCTACTTGCTCTAGTTCCAGACCTAGATGTTCTAGTTCTAGTGCTACTTGTTCTAGTTCCAGAGCTAGTTGTTCTAGTTCTCTAGCTACTTGTTCTAGTTCTCTAGATACTTGTTCTAGTACTGTAGCTAGTTGTTCTAGTTCTAGTGCTACTTGTTCTAGTACTGTAGCTAGTTGTTCTAGTTCTACTACTACTTGTTAATTCTAGTTCCAGAGCTACTTGTTCTAGTTTTATAGCTAGTTGTTCTAGTTCTAGAGCTAGTTGTTCTAGTTCCAGAGCTACTTGTTCTAGTTTTATAGCTAGTTGTTCTAGTTCTAGAGCTAGTTGTTCTAGTTCCAGAGCTACTTGTTCTAGTTTTATAGCTAGTTGTTCTAGTTCTAGAGCTAGTTGTTCTAGTTCCAGAGCTACTTGTTCTAGTTTTATAGCTAGTTGTTCTAGTTCTAGAGCTAG
>NW_014577132.1:426128-444980 GCF_000485595.1 Priapulus caudatus | reverse complement strand
TTTTAGAATAAATTTAATACCATGGAAATTGTCCGGGAAAATTGTTCGGTGGGGGTGATTCTACGTGGGTTTAATTTATTGTCCAGGAAATGATTGCCTGGGTGAATTGTTCGGGAAGGAGCGTAATTGAACGGGAGTTAGTTGCGTCCTGGTTATGTGCGAGGGGGGAATTGTACGGTGGTAATAGTCAGTGGTGATTGTCTGGGGTCAGTGAGGGAGGGTAATTGTACGGGAGTAATAATCAGGTGGCTATTCTAGAACCTATACATATACACATAATCATATATAATATATTACTACTTCAGGATTGCGCTGTTCCAAACTAATACTACAACAAACTAATTAATGGAATGGCAAATATAGATACAACTTTTACATACTACTACTATATACTACAATACCATACTTACAAAATTATTTGTCCCTTAAATTCCGTGTGTGCGCGCAACAGAAATAACCGTGAATATAAATCACAAACAACATTGTCAGATAAGGCTGCTCGAGAAATGCCACGCCAGAGTCAACACACACAAATTCACAGCTTCAGCGTCACGTGAGAACGTCATGTGACAAGCGGCTTCTTTGCATGTAATACACATCACACGCGCATTTAGTATCCACTGTAGACAACACTCGCACACACACGCGCACACACACAACGCGTGCGCACGGATACACACACGCACACACACACACGCACGTACGAGCGCACGCGCACACACGCACACGCACGCACACACACACACGGCACGCGACGCACACACACGCTCACACACACACACACGTACGCGCGCAGCGTGCACACACACGCACACACGGGCGGCGCACGCACGCACGAGCGCCGCGCGCACGACCACGCGCGCACACACACACGCACACACACGCACACAAATGCTCGCACACACGCCACGTACGCAGCGCCAGCGCGCACGCCACACACGCGCCACACACACGCACACACACGCACGTACGAGCGTAGCACGCACGAACGCACGCACACGCATACAGCTGTAACTTCTATCCATTTGAGCCATCATGGCATCATAGACGTTAAACAGTTTTACAACGGCGTCGGAACAGCACTTATATTATAACCATCTAGCAGCAGTTCTAGCTGCCTGGTTTTTGTTCTATTATTAGGAGCACACAAATGAGAGATGATTTCTCATTCACATAAGGCTGCGTATATTATAGCTCTATTGCTGTCTTTTTGTTACCTTTATGCAAAATGCACTTCTCATAGCCGATGATTAAATTTCCACTTTAGATGACAAATAAACTATGACTAATTTTCCAGTATGTTTATTCATAATTGAGCTATTCTAATTTAATAATATTTTTTTACCATTTTCATAATTAACGTCATGTATGTAAGACTAAAAGAATACTGCATGAAACTACTGCACTAAGTTAAACTTACAGTGAAACAATAAAATATTAATAGTGTAAGTGAAAGACTATACTTTCGTCGACGATAATACTTTACATCAGAGAAAATTACAGACAAGTGCACGTATAAAACGTAATTAGTTTACTTTGCAAACCTCATAAACTTTGTGCCTTATTGTTAGCTTCTAAGAATTGTATCGTGAAATACAATTTCCTTCCCGATGCATCCGTACAAACAACATGGCCGCTTCACAAACGCAACAGCTTCTTGTTTCTCGCGCAGAGATGTCGGCCTCAGAATCTTTCCGGATGCCGACTTGGGAATCTCGCTGACAAACTCGATGCCTCCTCGCAGACGCTTCTGCGGCGCCACGTGCTCTCGCAGGTAGCTGTGCAGATCCTCTGCCAGGAGGTGCTGGTCGCTGCGCACGACGTACGCCTTGGGGTGTTCTACGGCTTCCTCGTCGCGGACGCCGATGACGGCCGCGTCTGCCACGCTAGGATGCTGTAGCAGCTTCGCCTCCAGCTCAGCTGGCGCCACCTACAGTCACGCATCGCAACGATTTTTATTATTTTCGATACATTGCAGAGATCGCATGCATGTGTGCATCTACGCAGCAAACAACAAAATTACTCTTTTTGAACCAAATTACTTGAAGCATATTAATCTGCTGTTGATAAAAAAAAACATATACGAGGCAAATATAAAACTACATATACGTTGCAAATATAAGCACAATGCAATAGAAAAAAAACGATAGAAAAAAAACGTATAAACACTGCATGTTTCATTATGACCTTGCCTCATAGAAAACAACGTGCAAACAGGCGTTATGCATGAATGGCAACTCACCTGACAGGCTTTATACTTGATTAGTCCTTAATCCTGTCTACAATGTATAAACATTCATCCTCATCTACGTATCCCACGTCACCTACATCGAAGAATGATTAGGAAATGTCTAAATAACATAAATAATAATAATAATAATAATAATAATAATAGTTATATATATATATATATATATATATATAAAATCAGGGGTAGATAACGACAAATTTGTCATTATCTACCCTTGATAATATAATATAATAAATCACGTAATAGACGGTCAGTATGCTCATTTCTACGCCCGTACCCGTGTGGATCCATCCCTCCTTGTCCAGTGTGAATGCCGTTGTTGCGGGGTTGTTGAGATATCCCTTCATGATCTGCGGACCTTTGATACACACCTCGCCTTCTTTCCCCGCCGGCAGGGTTTGACCCGTTTCCACGTCAGTTATCTATGATTATAGCGAGCAGAATGTTTGAAAGCTCGCACACCCACTGGGTGTGGTGTGTGGTGTGTGTGTGTGGTGCTGTCGTGGTGTTTGTAGCCCCCCCCGCCCCCCCCCCCCCCTGAGTGCGTGCGTGTGTTTGTAAACGCCCCCCCCCCCATATGTGATAATTGGGTTTATAGCAACGCAAACGTTTTCCGTTAATTTCAGAAAATGAGCGACCAGCCAGCCTGTCCACAAACCACGCCTATGAATACCACGAGCTTGCTTCCATTTGACCCATCATTATGTCAGGGGTTCCAAACCTTTTTTCATACCAAGGCTCCCCTTAATAATTGGCACTTCGCGATGGCACCTTTCAGTTCCGGATAAATATTTTGCCGTACAATGGTAATGCGGTAATGCTAAAGTACAACGAGGCATAGCGGAACCGGAGCACCGATACCGCTACGCGCCAAAAGTAGACCCGCACATTTTAGGTTAGGGTTAGATTTAGCCTTTAGGGTTAGGTTTAGAGTTATGGTTAGGGTTAGGGATACGGGAAAACATTAGTACATTAAACAAAACTAGGAATGCTACCCCTGTAAAGATACAGGTGTGTATCTTCAGGCTGAGAGCTAAAGATACATGTGTGTATCCGCAGCCACTCCCTATAATATACTAGGCAAACGCGCAGTTTAGCCATCGCAGTTTTAACAGTACTTAGTGGTACTGTACTAAAGTTCTTAATTATACTTCTAATTCATTCCTTGATTGTTCTTAGCATAAAATAAGTACTTTCTAGTTACCTATGTACTACAAAATCGCAACCCCCCCAAAAAATTAAAAATGCAGCAAACAGGCAGTTTAGAATGACTCAAAAGTAGGTCGACTGGCATGCATCAAAATAGGACGTTGCCATCGCTCCCATAGGAGTAACAACTGTTTTAGGGCTGGCCTTACACATTCACATACCAAAATTTAACAAAATCGAACGAATCTAGATGACCATTTTCATTTTTGTCAAAAAGTGGGCGTGGCTCGAAAGAAGGTCGACTGGCGTGCTCCAAAATAGGACGTTCAAATCTCTCCCATAGGAGTAACAACTATATTCAATTTGAAACATGTGGGTCAAACGGTTCTTGAGTTATCGTTGACCATAGACAGACACTGAAATGCATAGTGAAATTGCCAAAATCTACCTAGTTTGCATAATTTAAAAAAAATATCCGTGTGATATGTTTTGGGGCCAGTCCTTATACATTCACATACCAAAAATGAACAAAATCCATTGAACCTGAATTGACTTATGGTCATTTCCATTTTTGCCAAAAAGTAACGGGTTTTACACCAGTTCAGCTGTGAGTTTGATATATATTAGTACAAATACCGGTTTCTTATATTTCAATGTCACCAAGTAACTGGTCCCATCAGCAGTTGTGATGTCTATTATCTCTATATATTACTGCATATATGCATCTTAAGTTTCAGTTCCCCAAGTAACTGATTTCTTATATTTTATCATAGAATATTTTTATCAAATGTTGCATTAGAAGTGGATTATCTCACCTTGCAAATAAATACCCCACATGATGATGCATCCTTTTGTATCTGCTTCCCCACATCCTCCATGCACCACGTTCCCTTTCCAAGCGAGCTTCCACGTATAAATTCCCTGAAGTAAATTTACACTAGCCATAAAAGCATGAATTATGTCACTGTCCAGCAACAATTTGCAGCATGCGCGACGCATGCATTTACTGCAATTCAGAAATAGGAAGATAATAAACAAATACTCTGTATCTAGACCTATAACTACAGTGGCATAAAGCATACATTTACAATAAATCACTTATGTAACACGTTTGCAATTAAAATGCCTCCTAGTATATCTAGGCTGCTAAGTATTTTTTTATATTATTAAAGTGTCATACCCAAATTATCTAGTGATAGTTTCCTACATTTACTGGCATTCCCAGTCTTGGCCTTCTGCAGCTCGTCCTGCAAACGAAGAACATAACAATACAATTACTCAGTTACCATTACATGGCCACTGGTTTAACTCCACTAGAATAGAATTTCTTCTCCTGCTCAACTACCATTGATTTCCTATACAAAAACGGCTACTCATGTCACACACGCCTACTCAAGAAACTTCAATTGCCCACCACTGTATATATGAGCCATTAAAGCAATACAAGTTGATTTGAAAATCTTTCACGATAAAATCATGCAGTACGGCTGACTGAGACTGCACAGAGTTGAAATTAGCAGCAGTGATGACAGATGGCAACTACAGTGCCTGGAATGCCATAACAGCAGTTTTTGGCAATGATATTCAGCATTTTCTCTGTACATGGCATATACACAGAGCACAGCAGAAGTGCTTGCACCAGGAGGTAGGACACAACAAGTCTATGATGAAGGAGATTTATCAATGCTTGGTTGTCTTGCTCGAGGATAAGCATGAAAACAGGCTTCAGGAGCTGTGCTGTGCCTTTACCAAAAGGTACACTCCCATGTTTCCAAAGTTCACAGCCTACTTTGAAAAGAATTACTTGTCTCACACTGATGTTTGGGCCATGTGCTATAGACAATATCAACATGCTCACAACACAAACATGTTTGTAATATTATTCCACAATTGGTTAAAAACACACTACATAAAGCAGCGACCAGACAAGCGCACTGATGATCTCCTACACTTTCTGCTTAAAATGAAGGAGGATATGACTACTGGCGCCACTGAAAAGATGCCGAGTTCATCAGAAGCATCCCACGACTACACTCACATGCCCCATGGAACCCTACTGGTGACCACTGGGTATTGGTGGCCATATCCATGCAGGAGCGACTGATATTATACTTGGATCCACTGGAGAGCACAGATGACTCATCTTCTCCCCGCGCAAATCAGGCATTCTCCATGATGATAGCTTTCCTGAAAGAGAAAACGAAGATAGATGTGGTGGAATGGACACTGACATGCCCATCACACAGACACCAGGACTCTTCAAGTTGCGGGCCATTTGTGTGCCATTATACTGTACACTTTCTAAAAAACAGATCACTCATGGCAGATGTAGATGTGATGCAGCTCAGAAAACAAATTTTTTAAGAAGTTGTTGGACACTGTAAAATTATAGCTACAGTCAAAGAAAAAGAAATGTGCTCATGATGCAATGGTCATAACAAATCGGACAAACAAATAGGGCAACTGGATATGCTGCAACAAGTGTGAACAATGCCTTCACTATGAATGCATTAGTATTTATAAAGAAAAGGCTCAATCACTACCTGCTTTTCACTGTCCAATTGTGTCATAATAATTATAATAAACCTGAAATGAAAGCAAATATAGGGTGAAAATTTATGAATTTTTGCTTGGTGGTAATGAAGTTAATGGCATCATAGGTCGTCACACTGGGGTCATCAAAAGGCCAAACTACAGCTATGACAAGCACTTGGTATGAACATATCTCATGTAAAATATCAAGATAATTCAATGAGAATGTGCGATTTGCTCATGTACCTCGCAATTCTTTAGAATTCCCCCAAAATCAGTCGAAATCTTTATCACCATAGTGGCTAGCTGTCACAGTGTCACTCCTGATAAGGGTTGAATTTTTAAATTCTGTAAACTGTGTCATGTTTCTCATGCCCTGAGCCACAGGCACTTGGAACACTTCAATAATAAAATTATGGTAAATATACACGAAATGTATTTACCATCAAAATCTTAATGATTACCCGTGCTCTTTTCCCTATTATTGGTAAGTGTCCCCCAAATGTATTCCAAATGCTACTCTGCCACACACGATTTCACCACACGCACCGCGCATGAACTCACAGAAAGATAGCTTTATGCACATTGGCGTACATGTATGCATTGAAATTGTTAGTTGTAGAGGTTAATAGTATTGGTATGGATTTGCATTGCTGCTTACACTTTCCCAGTCTAACTTCACAAGTATTGAAATACATCAATATGTTTACTCGTGATAGTATTGGCCCAATCCTACAGACTACAGTTTAGGGGGCATACAACAGTTACCTTCCGCAAATCATTCATGGTTGCACCATTTGATCCCTAGAAAAGGCCTTCTTTTGATTTATTTTTCGGCAAAATTCGGCACTATAGAGTACACTAACTTGCATTATGCATGCAAGATAGATGCCTCGTGCATGTCTAGAAGGCATTAGAATTGAGATTAGTCTTGTCGTATAATTGTCCTAATCCGGCAAGTGGCATAGCCATGGTGACCAGTGTTTGAAACAGGATCAGACTACTTTGTATAAATGCGCATCATACAGCTGGCAAGTTTCAAGTGGAGTATATAGCTTGAATCTGTGGTTATTTAACATGAATAAAGTGTCTGTTGTGTATGCGAAGAAACACTGCGAGTATTTTTTATTAAATTCTGTTCGATGCACTCCGAGTTTCCTCTGACCAATTCCCACACCAACGACTTTTTGGCGGATTTGGTGTCACCAACACCCACACCATATGCCCACACCAATCCACCAAAAATCGTCGGTGTGGGCATTGGTCTGGTCAAAAGAAACTCGGACTAGTACTACTGACGCACGAAGGGTCGTTGTCGGCGTCGTATAATGGCATATAATATGTACCCGAGGTAACTATTTGATATGGTTAGGGTTAGGGTGTTAGGGTTAGGGTGTTAGGGTTAGGGTGTTAGGGTTAGGGTTAGGGTTACCGGTTAGAACTTATAGGGTTAGAGTTAGAGTTAGGATTAGGGTTAGGGTTAGGGTTAGGGAGTAGGCGACATACTCGCCGACACCTCGGGTACTACATATACGACGACCCTTCAGCACTACTGACCAAAGATCATATAGCGCCGTAGCCGTACGCCTTTGCCGATCTTTGCTACTGATGTCTGTGATGACCAAACGATCTTTGGTGATGACTGACAAGTGTTGAGCTCTACAGTCTACTCTAGTAGTAGTAGTAGTACCAGGAGTAAGATATTATATCCTATATTATTAATATTACCTTACTCCTGGTATAGCTCTAGTAACTATAGCTCCAAGAAACGGTATTGCTCGGGTTAGAATACCGTTTCAAATTCTTGCCCACAATTCCTTGTAGTTGGCTCGGTATCCAACCATCGACACAGCTAGCGTCACATGTAATAGCTCAAACGAATCTATAAACCTCTGGCTTGCTCACGGTAACTGGGCGCTACTGGGCGCTACTTATTTATTGAGTTATGCCGTTTTTCTGAGATGAATTGGATCAAAACAACCAGACAGCCGCCATGTCTGCCATGTTCAGTGCAACTAAAATCGGCAATGGACCTGATTTTCACAGTGCGTAGGCCTAAATACAACGCAAGTACATATCTTCGCAATGATAATTATTAAGTTGTTGTAGATTGACGTTTCCTGGTTTTCAATGTTTTAATATTTATATATATACGAGTATATGATACTTATTTATGCTCGCGCCAACGCAAGTTGCAACGCTATGGTATGTTATGTGGTTTCGGGTTTTCCGCGTGCCGTTCGAAAATCATGCGCATTGCAAACATGGCTGTTGGCGGTTAGTTGAAATTTCGGTTCGGCTCTTGAAATTTACACTGTGCACAGCAAACTGAGGTATTAGTTTTAATAACAACGCTGGAATACTATAAGGTGAAGGTTATACTTGATACAAAACAAGGCAGAAATGCTTAGATGATCATTTTATTTGAGATATACGTAATTGTTCGGTAGTTTTTGTACAGCTACAAGATTTTTTCAAATGGGATGGATGTCAGGGCGGTGTATGTGAACGTTAGTCACACAAGCCTATGTCGCCCGTTATAGTAACTATTGCCCGCTACAGTTGCCGCAGGCCTCTTGCAAACCCATGCAAGCTCTGCAGCCCCGCCGCGAACCCTAGCACCCCGCAACGCCGACCCTGCAGCCTAGTCGAGCCGACGCAGGACCCCAGTAATGGACAAATCCGCACCTCAGATAGCAAAGCGGAAGTTTACGTCTGCATTTGGCGGACTACCCTGCAAGCCATGCAGTTGCAGTTGCGGCAGCGCCTGCGCAACTGTAAGCGGGCTATAGTTTACGCGTTCAAGGATAGAGAACATGGGTCTCCAATAAAACCAATGTCATTACATCAATATAAATATAATATTATATCAATATAATAGGTTAGGTTATGGTTAGGGTATTTGTTAGGTTAGGGTTAGGTTTAGGGTTAGGTTAGGGTTAGAATTAGGGTTAGGTAGGGTTAGGCACATTGGTTTTATTGGAGCCCATTTCTCTATCCTTGGGCCATAGTTACTAGAGCTACTCCAGTCCTCGTAGTACTAGTATACTACTAGTACTACTACTACTAGTACTAGTACTAACTACTACTACTAGTCTATAGCCCGCGTTACTTTAGCCAGAGCTTTACTCACCCCGGTTAGTTGAGAGGCGTTGCGGGATTTTAATTAAAATTAGGATTGTGCATAATTCACTACTAAGATCGCCATCCTTAATCCTATATTATTAATAAAATATAATATTTCATATTATCTTGCACAATCATTCTAATCGTAGATTTGACAACCGCCAATTTTTAGCGCTGATCGCGCCCTCTAGCGTATCACTATATCTCCTGTGTAAAAAGTTCTACACGACTACGTCTACACTGTAACACTACTGACCGTCTTGAGTAAACTTTCACCGTATTCATAACATATTTCTACACTTATTTACTAATTGTGTGGACGCTAGAAATTCCTCATTATGGCAGCTAAACAGCGCATGCGGGTGGCTAACGAAACCACCAGCAAAATGTGACAAACGCGAGGCAAACGTTTCTTAAAAGTTTGGTAAGTAGTTGACATGCGTTCGATTCAATTCACTCACACGATGACTCTTACTCTTAAGGCCTATTTACACGATGCGTCCTAGACGTACGCCCAGGACTCATCAGATTTGCACGTACGTCTATGGACGCAACGGTGAATCTGTTTACACGGTAAGTTTGGACGTACGTCCAGGACTGAGAACAATATATTATAATATACATCAGGAGTAGATAATAGAATTATCTATTCCATATTATCTACTCCTGATATACATTGTACAATGTGTGTGTGTGCGTGCGTGCGTGCGTGCGTGCGTGCGGTGCGTGCGTGTGTGCTACCACACACTTCGGACAGACGCAGTCAGGCAGACGCGCACGCACTTCGTGACATCGCATGTTGTGTGTGTGCGTGTGTGTGCCGTGCGTGCGTGCGTGCGTGCGTACGCCACGTAACGAGAGAGCGCGTGCTGCTGCCGACATTTGACAGCGGTTGTGTCCATGCACACAGTCACACACACACACACGCACACGCGCGCCCGGCGCACCACCGTCGCCACACACACACACACAACACCGCCGCGCTGCGGCAACACACAGACACAACACACACAGAGACACGCACACACAACACACACCGGCCGCGCACACGCCACGCACGGTACACGCACGCCACGTCACACACGACACGCTGGCGCGCGCACACGCAACACCGCACACACACGCGCGCGCGCACACACAGACACCACACACAGACACACACACACGCACGCACGCACACGCACACGCACACGCGCACACACACACACACACACACACACACGCGCACACGCGCCGCGCAACAACAACACACACACTACTTTTATCGTAGTTGTCTGAGTGGACATTCCACAGTGACGGTTCACTCGATACAACACTGTCATCGCAAAGAGCCTTAAGCACGTGACAATCTCACCCACCTGATTGGTCGGGTCTTGCGTCCTGGTTACGATGTCGAATGAAATTAGAACATGCGTCCTGTGCATCCGATATCGCAACGGTCATAAATTGTGTCGTACCGCATAGTTTACACGCGTGCGTTTTGAGTAATGCGTCTGGCGTACGTCACAAAAACGCATCGTGTAAATAAGGCTTTTAGTCTTACTCTTTAATTAGTATTACTATTATTTACTAATTTACTATTATTACTAATATTACTATATATACTATATTACTATAATTACTATATATACTATATTAAATATTACTATATTACTATTATTACTATTTACTATTAGTAATAATACTAATAATAGTATTATTTTGTAGCATTCGTGAAGCTCATATGCGCAATATGCAAATAACAATATCGACTCAATTTTAATTCCCTTTCAACTCACAAGAATTCATATATTTACAAGTACTAGCGACGTCATTAGCCGTGAAAACCACGACTTCGTCATTGCTGCTAAATAGTCTTAGTGTTACATATTTGTATCCCTTGCGCAATACACAGTGTATAATAAAGTTGATTGAACAGAACAGTTGAGTAGGATGATCAAACCAATACACTGATCGTGTTAGGATTAGCTTGAATTTGGGATATGATGATGATGATAATGACAATGTGTATTGGGTGCTTCCTAACGTAGGATCCAGATCATTGTACCTACAATCTGTAAAAAGGCATATATGTTCAGATGCATTCTAGCAGTTTGAGTGTAAAGAATCTAATACCTTCATTCACATTTTATAACTAAAGAAAGCAGCTTGAAGTGCTGCCAATTTTTGATAACTGCGTATATGTTGTTCAGGGTGTTGGGAATTTTATTCCATGCAGCAGATGTAGCCACTTTGATCTTATCAGGTGTAATGCATGCACTTCTACCTGCCATTTGCTGTGTTTTATACTTATCCTTTGATTTATCAGAAACCAAGTGAGGAGAAATATCCTGTCGGTCCATGGTTGCTCGGTTTGTTCCTGTTTGTCGTACTTGGATCAGGTAAGACTAGTACATTCATAACATACCATCATAGCATATAGCGATCTGTGCATTCCTACGACTCGAGTGGTGTTATTGTTATACTCTTATCTGTTGTGTGGTTCAGTATTGCCTTGTTGTTCCTTACTGCTTGTCACTGTTATGTGCCTTCTCATTAGATATGGTTTCATTTGGTCCAACCGCTATATTGGTAGAGTGTTGTTACAGCAGACATTGTATAGTACAGCACTGTGGTGATTTTGAATTTCCACCTTTGAAGCTCATTAAGAATAAGCATACATTCTACTTTTGGGTGACAGATAAAACTGTATTTATATTCTACCCTACATTGTTGTATTATTTCTAATAAGTGAATTTTATGTTGCAGCAATCTTTCAGATCATCCAATCTATTAGGATGTCGTAGGATCCTGCTGTGTCACTTGGCCCCAAGACTTGGAATCAAGCGCTTCTTGCTTCCTCGAATTAAATTCCAGCCTACATGAATATGGCCACATCGAAGTGGTCAAATCCCCAGCAGCTCTCAAGTACAGGCAACATTTCACCTAAATCTCTGATAATTTCAAAGTGCAGATTTGCAGCAGAGGGTTCTGCTGAAAATCTGCACTGCCTCTTGTCTGTAGTAAAAGTGTGATAAAATTGTGTAGATATACATTCCACCATGCTATCGAGTGCGTTTTGATAGCATATTTTTCCTGGTTTACATTCTGTCATGGAAGGGTGATCTGGTAATAATGTGCTTACTGTTGGAACAAGCATATATATGTGAAAAAATTTCCCAGTGTGAAACCACTGTCTCTGTTTTGTGTAGCACGGGTTGGGTGTCGTCATGAAATAATGTATATTAAACCTTTCTTTCCAATTGAACTGAAGGAAGGGCAACTGAAAAGGTATGAACTAATCGTGCCTGGGTTTGAGATAGCCACTGCAACATTTATTGACGTGATGGCTTGGTTTACTCTTTGTTTGTATGGCCTAGGTTGATCTTTAGAGTTGATATGATCATTAAGATCTTTAAAACATGGTTGAGGATAAGAAATTCAGACAATAGATACTACACAGTCTTGAAAAGCTTGCAGATTCAATCTCGGGCTTTGTTGAAACGGTCTCATATTGAATATTAAGTTCGTGTTGCGTCCAGCCTTACATCGCGCCCTATACCTCACATAAACTCTTAATGTGAGGAACAGCTTCTTGACCATGTCTGTGTTCGCACCGTGTGTCTATGAACCAACCTCTGTACCAGATGACAGTTGCAGATGACATTAATATGCTGTACATAGTGGCATAGTGACTGCAGTGATAACCTAACCACACGTCTCCAGTGTGTTGTCAATTCATTTTATATTTACTTGTTACATTTTAAGTGGTGGCTCTCGTGCTATTACCGATGTGGGAACGACAGCAGCTTTCGTATACGACGCGCAAAATTGAATGTAAATATATTGCATGTGACGTCAGATGATTTTATAAGATTGTTAGTATTGTTATATGCACTATGCCAAAATGATTTTGTGCGTGTACAGTGCCACAGCTGCCGTGAAATGCTGCATGGTGGAATTCCCATTGAACATTGATGTTGTCACTCGTGTTACCATGTGCAGTCAAGTAACAGAGGCGGGAGTGATGGTGGAACTTCACCAGGTGCGTGGCCACGTTAATGTGACTACCACCGTTGAGATAGAGGGCATTGCATTCCGAGTCGCAAGATTGATAGAATGCTAGCATAGTGATAGAATTCCAATTGTGGATGTGTAATATACCGATGTATTCCGGTAACATGCTGGCACAGCCGAATTGGTGGCTGCTGTGACAGTGTTTAGGATGATGATCCATTCAGGTTAGGTGTCGTTTTTAATTGTCATGACATGGAACATGGAAAACCTAAAGCCGGTTTGATTTGCATTCAAGTTTTCGGAGGACTCTAAAGTGGAATAGCTCTTCTGCTGTGTCTTTTGAGACGTTCTACTGACTATTCTACTTGATGACTGTAAGAGGTAGTAGAACAGAGTTTGGCTGTCTTCTATAGTCAGCAGAGAATAGGTGCAGATCAAACCGATTACTTTTCATGAAACAGCTGTTGCCGCGTGCATGTCAGTGTGGCGTCCACCCTGAACTCACTGCAACAGTTACATAGCGGCAAGCTGGTGGTGTCAAGCTATTCCCCCCCCCCCGAGCGTGTTACTAAACGATTGGAAAAAGTAAAAAAAAAGTTATGTGGAAAGCCTACAGTAAAGTCAGAAGAAAATTCTTGCAAGTTTTGAGGTCATCGCACAAATTTGCTGAGCAAGAAACTGGCCATTAATAGTACCAGAAAAATACTCTAGATTTGAAAGAATGCAATACTTAATACATTTGGGGTAATTTCATGTAAATTATCGTCGTGACAGCAGTCAGGTAAAAAGTTGATAAAAATGTTACGAGCTATGGTGACTGTAGGTGACAGGATAATATTTTTGTTGATGACCAGCTGGTAAAATAGTTATTTGTTGTGTCTACTAGTGTTACATTTTTAGCGGAGTCTAATCTGGGCTTGGCAGAAGCACATCCACCTTGTGTTCGAGTCTGGTATGTGTTTGTGGTATATATTTTCAAATAAATTTTATGCAAGCATTCTTGTTTATACGCATGTTGTTCTCGTGTCATGCAGCTTTTAAATGCTCAAACAAAATGCTGAATTAGAAAAATCCAAACTGTGCAACTTGATTGATGATTGGCTTTAATCACAAATAGCACATTGTATTTTTAAAATTTAAACATCTTAAGCCAAATTACCGCACTTTGCATAAAATAGTCTCTCGTCTGGACATGTTACAATGAGCGGCAATTGTCCAACAGCAGTCTACGCTCTTTATACAATGCCTACCGTATATACACACGTGAGTTACAAGTAACAACATGCCACCAGTCTCAAAAACATCGCCACATATTTATGTAGGTATTGAATGAATCATTCTCCATTAAGTTTGCTTGGCTGTCACTCTGTCTCATTGTTTCTCCGTCTTTCTTGTTACTTATCCATAGCTTATTATTAATGCTTAATTACACGTGTAATATATTATTAGGGTGGCGCTCAATCAGAGGAGACATAACGTACCGCACGAACAAGGCACAAGCTTGAGAATGAATGCAGCTATCAAACCTGAAACTCCTGAAATACATAAACCAAGTAATAATAATTACCCGAAACCGATCGATAATGATGGAGATTATACAGCCACACTGGTCATTTGCTCCCAGACACAGCTACATCTCACTGCCACTGAGAGCTCACACTACGTTGACAGCCGAAGTAATCACGAGTGAAGAACACACAATCTTGCTATCTCTGTGTCACCATTCTCGCACTACTCTCACAGGCTGCATGCTTCTCAGCCTCTCCACCACACTGCCTTTTGGCAGCAGCATAGTCTGTCAGCATCTTGTGACTTGACATCACGTCAGACCGACACTATAAATTCAGACATCGTGTAATAAAAATTATAATACTGTCACAGAACAAAATCTTTGTTGCGAATCTTTCACGAAACGGTATGTACATCATAGACTGGAATCTTCATTCACCGTTTGAAGGTATCTCGTGGCAAGACAATACACATCACCTTCTAACAAAATACACAGACGCTAAATTATAATTCAAAGACAACTTCAAAATAACCAACAACTTTCAACTAACCAAGAGTTTCATTAATAACTGAAGCATTGCAGAGTATAAACTGCAACGAGCATAGCCGGAAAGAATACGGCAAATACATGGCACAAAGGCTTTACCACGCCTTCTTTTAAGATACAGACTGTTAGTATATTGAATGAGGAAGCAGGATTAATCGACTCACTAGTGACCGAAACCAGATTGAAGCATTCATCTCACTTGCTTGCACTTTTAATGATTCTCTATATATAGCTACACATTCCTCCTGGCTCATGCATAAATGTTTTGTTTCGTAGCCTTATTTAGTTAGATTAAAAAGGCTTAGCAGATATGCGTACAGTAGAAAGCTGGTCATTTACGTGATGCACCCATATCCAAACGATATCTATGCCCACTAATGCTAGGCACACTCCACACTGCACAGGTAGGCAGGATTACACAAGTTACAGCCATCCGATTATCGATGCTTGTAGAATGCCAGAGCGCCGAGATTGAATTCGGCGATTAATGATTTATTATTATTATTATTGTCATTAATATACTGTTATCAAGATCACCTACTTTTAATGCAACTCGCTTGACTACGACCAGTCGCAAAATCAAAGCAGTAAGGTTGCATGCAAGTGAACAAATGTCATATACTACTTAATTGCAGCTTAAATGTCCACTAGATGGCACCACCGTGTACTCCATTAGCAGGAGGATCTTGGTTATGGTTTACCATGCCAACGTTAACCCTGCCCGGTATTTCCTTCATCTATCTAAAGGTGGCTCCTCCGCTTGTGACAGTGAGCAGCTTTGCGCCAGTCAGCACCAGGCACAAATAACACACGCATGCACACGAATGCAACCCACGCGCGCGCGCACAACAAATGTAAAAACTTTCCTGCCCGAAATCCCGAAAAACCACTCTCCGGAGAAAAGTGCGCGCGCGGCCACCCCACCGCGGCGGGGTGACAAGTGTGAGCATTTCAGGAGGCCATGAAGTTGCGAGCGCGCACAACAAACGTATCACATGTAGCCGAGACAACCCCGCTCGTGGAAGCGGGCGGGACGGTCGATGGGCAGCGGCGGCGTCGTCGTCGCCGCGCCGCGCCGCTACGTGTTCTTCGTAGAGGGCGCCGTGGGGCTCGGCTGCTGCAGCTGTGCGAGTACCTCGGGCGTGGCAGTGTTGCGCAGCACGTTGTTCTCGTACTCAAGCTGGCTGATGCGCTCGTTCAGCGAGACGATGTTCTCCTTAAGGATCTCCACCTCCTCGCGCACGGCGACCATCAGGTGACTCTTCACCAGGTCCTGCAAGCACACACGCGGACACATACACCGTTAGATACGCCGTATACGCCGTATACGCCGTCACGTCGCTGCGGACGCGAATCACGCGACTTCTGAATTCACGAATATTCTGATATTAAATTAACGCAGGTGAGCGTGCTGGGTGAAGCTCTTAACAGAGGAAACATATTAGACGCGAGTACAGTCAACCCTGTAATTAAAGATCATTCTAGCGAAACGCCCTAGCGTTTGATAGGCAGGTGCCTGCGTCATGCATTACAGATAAATCGCATTAATTATCAAATGCGCGTAGCAGCGTAGCGGGGGTAAACACTATATGATATTCAATTCATGTGGATGAGCATAAAATATGTAAGGTTTATGTTATGACGTAGTTGTGCACAACACAGGTACACCACATGATATTGAATGCACATGTAAATGCGTATCTGGCAGAAACCCCATAAAATTCCGTTCACGTAAGCATCTCAAGTAAGCTGCTTTATATGAAATACATGTAGTTGTGCATAACAGGTAAACTACATGATATTAAATGTGCGCAGTAAGGCATCTCAGCTAATACTTTAATATTAAACATGCATAGTACATCACTGCATGATATTTAAACAGGTGTTGTCCTGTATCACAAGCACAATGCAGAAAGGGCAACCTTTGCTTTCTGGAAAGTTGAGGTCTAACTATGATACGATACAATATAAAGACTTACTTTTACGTATCAATAAAACGTAACAAAAAACGTTAATTTTAAAATTACTGATGGATTATAATTAGGATGACCCTTGCTGCCTGATGCAATGATGATGGCCTACATTATCAACTGATACTACTGCTTGTATCACAAGTGATACATTATAGTAAGCTTTGACCTCTACTCAAAAGTAGATGAAATCATTCCTAATAAAGCCGAGATTCTTCAATAGTTTAGTTTTTATGATAGGAAATTGCCACCATCTAGTGCTTGGTGATAAAACAGACTATTAGTTCAACTAATATCATTTCCACATGCGTCAATTTTATGGTTTTATGCCCAACAAGTATCATAACACCAGCTTTTAAAAATACATGTAATTGATAGCACACACTATAAATTGATATGTAAACTAACTCAAGTCCAATTTAAATGTAAATAATACTGAAAGCTGGAGTTATCTTTTAATTGCAAGGACGAAACAAGTGCCGCATAGCGACAGCGCTCATCTAACGTCTACTGCGGTGACTCTGTGGTGGAGTGGAGGGATTCTAGTAAACCCTGTTAGTCCCAAATGTGTTCACATACACGTCGAAACAGTGGAATGCACAGGGATGGTATCAGGAACCTTCTCAAAAGAATGTTCGTTGGGATCGTTATGAAAGTTGCCACGAGATGGCGCGTACGTTTATACGGTTCAAGGATAGAGAACATGGGTCCCAATAAAACCAATGTCATTTACATCAATATAAATATAATATTATATCAATATAATAGGTTAGGGTTATGGTTAGGGTTATTGTCAGGGTTAGGGTTAGGTTTAGGGTTAGGGTTAGGGTTAGAATTAGGGTTAGGGTTAGGGTTAGAATTAGGGTTAGGGTTAGGGTTAGGCACATTGGTTTTATTGGGACCCATGTTCTCTATCCTTGGGCCATAGTTACTAGAGCTACTCCCAGTCCTCGTAGTACTAGTATACTACTAGTACTACTACTACTAGTACTAGTCTATAGCCCGCGTTACTTTAGCCAGAGCTTTACTCACCCCGGTTAGTTTGAGAGGCGTTGCGGGATTTTAATTAAAATTAGGATTGTGCATAATTCACTACCTAAGATCGCCATCCTTAATCCTATATTATTAATAAAATATAATATTTTCATATTATCTTGCACAATCATTCCTAATCGTAGATTTGACAACCGCAATTTTTTAGCGCTGATCGCGCCCTCTAGCGTATCACTATATCTCCCTGTGTAAAATTCTACACGACTACGTCTACACTGTAACACGACTGACGTCTTGAGTAAACTTTCACCGTATTCAACATATTTCTACACTTATTTACTAATTGGTGAACGCTAGAAATTCCTCATTATGGCAGCTAAACAGCGCATGCGGGTGGCTAACGAAAACCACAGCAAAAATGTGACAAAGCGAGGAAACGTTTCTAAAAGTTTGGTAAGTAGTTGACATGCGTTCGAATTCAATTCACTCAACACGATGACTCTTACTCTTAAGGCCTATTTACACGATGCGTCCTAGACGTACGTCCAGGACTCATCAGATTTGCATGTACGTCTAGGACGCAACAGTGAATCTGTTTACACGGTAAGTTTTGGACGTACGTCCAGGACTGAGAACAATATATTATATATACATCAGGAGTAGATAATAGGAAATTATCTATTCCCTATTATCTACTCCTGATATACATTGTACAATGTGTGTGTGTGTGTGTGTGCGTGCGTGCGTGCGTGCGTGCGTGCGTGCTACCACACACTCGG
>NW_014577132.1:417639-425169 GCF_000485595.1 Priapulus caudatus | reverse complement strand
TGCGCAGCACGTTGTTCTCGTACTCAAGCTGGCTGATGCGCTCGTTCAGCGAGACGATGTTCTCCTTAAGGATCTCCACCTCCTCGCGCACGGCGACCATCAGGTGACTCTTCACCAGGTCCTGCAAGCACACACGCGGGACACATACACCGTTAGATACGCCGTATACGCCGTATACGCCGTCACGTCGCTGCGGACGCGAATCACGCGACTTCTGATTCACGAATTTCTGATATTAAATTAACGCAGGTGAGCGTGCTGGGTGAAGCTCTTAACAGATGAAACATATTAGACGCGAGTACAGTCAACCCTGTAATTAAAGATCATTCTAGCCGAAACGCCCTAGCGTTTGATAGGCAGGTGCCTGTGTCATGCATAACAGAATAAATCACATTAATTCAAATGCGCGTAGCAGCGTAGCGGGGTAAACACTATATGATATTCATTCATGTGGATGAGCATAAAATATGTAAGGTTTATGTTATGACGTAGTTGTGCACAACACAGGTACACCACATGATATTGAATGCACATGTAAATGCGTATCTGGCAGAAACCCCATAAAATTCCGTTCACGTAAGCATCTCAAGTAAGCTGCTTTATATGAAATACATGTAGTTGTGCATAACAGGTAAACTACATGATATTAAATGTGCGCAGTAAGGCATCTCAGCTAATACTTTAATATTAAACATGCATAGTACATCACTGCATGATATTTTAAACAGGTGTTGTCCTGTATCACAAGCACAATGCAGAAGGGCAACCTTTTTGCTTTCTGGAAAGTTGAGGTCTAACTATGATACGATACAATATAAAGACTTACTTTTACGTATCAATAAAACGTAACAAAAAACGTTAATTTTAAAATTACTATGGATTATAATTAGGATGACCCTTGCTGCCTGATGCAATGATGATGGCCTACATTATCAACTGATACTACTGCTTGTATCACAAGTGATACATTATAGTAGCTTTGACCTCTACTCAAAAGTAGATGAAATCATTCCTAATAAAGCCGAGATTCTTCAATAGTTTAGTTTTTATGATAGGAAATTGCCATCTAGTGCTTGGTGATAAAACAGACTATTAGTTCAACTAATATCATTTCCACATGCGTCAATTTTTTTGGTTTTATGCCAACAAGTATCATAGAGTACCGAAGTGATGACGTCACGGTGGCATGACAACGAGCCTGCTGGTTCTACACAATCATATGCTCTGGTACATTAACTACGTGTCGTGTTTTGTACCCGATTCGTAACCATCATTCTGAGAGTCATTATTGCAGTTTTTTATAGATTTCCAAAGGATGGAAGTGAAAAGAAACCAAAAAAATAAAAATAATTAACAACAACAAAATTTAAAAAAAAAAATTAAACTTTTTTAAAATTTATTAATTTGTAAGATCGACTTTCTACCGATGCTTTTACCGCTGTCTGCCAGCGCACACACTCGTGTTTTTACGTACGCACAACATTTTCACGCAGTAAACTTATGGAGCCAGTGGCTTGTGTAGAACCAGCGCCCGTGCGTTTGTCTTGCCAACGGACGTCACACTTCGGTACTCTATAAACACCAGCTTTTAAAAATACATGTAATTGATAGCGCACACTATAAAATTGATATGTAAACTAACTCAAGTCCAATTTAAATGTAAATAATACTGAAAGCTGGAGTTATCTTTTAAATTGCAAGGACGAAACAAGTGCCGCATAGCGACAGCGCTCATCTAACGTCTACTGCGGTGACTCTGTGGTGGAGTGGAGGGATTCTAGTAAACCCTGTTAGTCCCAAATGTGTTTCACATACACGTCGAAACAGTGGAATGCACAGGGATGGTATCAGGACTTCTCAAAGAATGTTCGTTGGGATCGTTATGAAGTTGCCACGAGATGGCGCGTACGTTTAAGTGTCTTCAGATTAAAGATGGAAGCTCCCATCATTCGTAGTAGCAACAACTATTTGCAAGACAGAATAGGTAAGCACTCATCCATTTACCTACGCAAGCCTACAGGCTGCAAATTGCATAGAGAGCTGCCACCTGCAACCAATTAATGCAGGCAAAAACTGCCCCAACACATGCACAGCCACTGGCAGTGGCATACGTGGTTACAGCCATGTAACATACTGACAGTACAGAATGACATAGAAATTATACGATTTAAGGAATATACACCTTCTTTAACCAAATTTAGCTTTTGAAATTTCACTGTGACATTGTAGCCTCATACATCCAGGCATGTATAGATTCTACTAGCAAACCCGGCAGTCAAATTCTTTCTAACAGACAGTCAACAAATCAAGTTTAACCCTCCTCTTGAGGGTCAAAAGGTTATCCGACACTTACTCTTCGCATGTCAGCAGAAGGGACATTTCATGGTCCTTTCAATAAAGCCATAAAAATGCTAGTCACCGCTGAAACAAAAAAGTTTTTCAATCGCTCCGTCAGACCATGTCCTCAGAAAATGTCTAAAATCTGCCCTGTGCCCATTGACCTTTGACCTGTGACCTCCAATTTCGGCACAGTGATGGCTTTTCCTACCATGATGCCTATACACCGACTATCACGAGCCTAGGTCGAGCCGTGTTTTATTTTGATTTGTGCCGCAATTTTGCATTTTTTCCCTATACCTTTAGTTAAGGAGGGAATGTTCCCCCTTCTTTTACACCTCTTGACCTTTGACCTTTGACCCCCAGCTTCGACATCCCAACTCGTTTTGACGATCCCCCCCAATGTGCCGAATATCGTGACCGTACGTCGAGCGGTTAAGATTTGTGCCCAACTGTTGACGGACGCACGGACGGACGATCAAGCGATTCTACAAGCTGCATCTGACTATGTCAGATGAGCTAAAAATAAGGAGTTGCGAAAATCATGCTAAATAGGTACTTTGTGAAACTGTGTCTTCATAAGCTTCGTTTGATAGTTGTTCAATGCTATGGACCATGTATCATAATAAGTCTTGCTTTTAAACACAATTAATTGCCTAACATAATGTCCCACCACCCACGGTCATAACCAGTAGGGAAAACACATCTACCTGCTCACAGACATCAAAATGAAAGCTGCCTAACTTGAATTTAATAAATAGTGTCTTTGGCACTACTTTTGAACTTTTCACGCTTGCGAGCCAGAAAAACGTGACTCTTCGACTGCAATTGTTTAGAAGAATGATGACATCCCACGTAAAAGATGACGCACTATAACTTAAAGGAACTAGAAAGGGCAGTTGTCGCCAACTACATGTATCCCCCGTGTTCTCCCTAAGATGTGTAAGTATACGAAGTTTGGTCGTGCTAGGTCAATTAGGGGCCGAGTTATAGAGCGGAAGGGAAATATGATCAAGGTCAAATAAAGGTCGTAATGACCTGGTTTGGGTAGCGCTAGGTCAATTAGGGGCCGAGTTATAGAGCGGAAGGGAAATATGATCAAGGTCAAATAAAGGTCGCAGTGACGGTACGCTGCTCACCTTCTCCCCAAGATGTGTAAGTATACCAAGTTTGGTAGCGCTAGGTCAATTAGGGGCCGAGTTAGAGAGCGGAAAAGAAATATGATCAAGGTCAAGGTAAAGGTCAAATAAAGGTCGCAGTAACCTGGTTTTGGTACGCTGCTCACCTTCTCCCCAAGATGTGTAAGTATACCAAGTTTGGTAGCGCTAGGTCAATTAGGGGTAGAGTTATAGAGCGGAAGGGAAATTGTCTGCGGCGGCGGCGGCTGGGGAGACATGAAACCATAGTATCCCCACCGACTTCGTCACGGGGGATACAATAATAGGTCCATTGATTATGCAATGTAGACAAATGCTAGAGTAACTGGCACCTTGTGTAGTCAATAAGTACGTAACCTTATAGCCTAACCCGTATTAGTTTGTCCAATATCACTGCTGGTTACATTACAAGCAAGACTTGAAATCGGTTGTTGATATTCATTTACGTGCCGTAAATGTCATCCAGAAGTCAAGCGATAAGTCGCCGATGACGTAAACATTTGTGCGGCCCGTATGTTTTGGACGCCAGATGAAATGGAGGTGTCAGCAGTGTAACCACGGCCACGGACTAAACATGGAAATGGAGTAAAACTAGATACAATAATGTAACCCAAACACAGGATAGGGTTACAACGCGAGTCTATCCGTTTGTGTGGAGGAACCCCTGAGTGAATCACTCAGGGCGGTTTGCTGGTGCGTTTTCAGAGACTAGAACTTCCAAACTGGGTTTATTCTCAACACGAACCTTTCTCTAAACTGGGTTTATTCTCAACACGAACCTTTCTCCGCTACCCCGGAACTTACTATATGTATCACAATACTCTGTATTAAACTAATATAACCTGTTACAAAAATTCGAAGTGACGAGCGGCGTATACATTGAGCGTCATTTCTGTTGACCTGTGACGTACTTCGGTTTGAAGAGCGGATTCACCGACCAATCGGAGGGCGCTGCGTTTGCCGATCGCTATGCGCATTGGAAATGCGTACGTCAAAGGTCAACAGAAATGGCGCTCAATGTATACGCCGCTCGTCACTTCGAATTTTTGTAACAAGTTATATTAGTTTAATACAGAGTATTGTGATACATAGTAAGTTCCGGGATAGCAGAGAAAGGTTCGTGTTGAGAATAAACCCAGTTTGGAAGTTCTAGTCTCTGAAAACGCACCAGCAAACCGCCCTGAGTGATTCACTCAGGGGTTCCTCCACACAAACGGATAGACTCGCGTTGTAACCCTATCTTGTGTTTGGGTTACATTATTGTATCTAGAGTAAAACACACGTACAAATCACGGACGCACATGGACAGCCCTGACAAAAAGTTCCTTACCACGAGCGTCCGTGTTTACGAAAAAACGTATAAATCTGTATCACACCCGCTTCGCCGGCAGCGGTTTGAAACTGTAAACAACTCGGTCAACTGATTTCTTGGACTGCGGATTTCAGTTACACATTTCTTAGTAACCAGCAGTGATATTGGACAAACTAAGACGCGTTTGGATATGAGGTAATGTACTTATTAACTACACAAGGTGCCAGTTACTCTAGCATTCGTCAACATTGCATAATCAATGGACCTATTATTCCTTTAAAGGAATACTTACAATATGAACAGACATGTACACTACTTTTGAACAGAAATGGTGAAATAAATAGCAGGCAAATAATTTCAGTGCTATTGCAGTACGCGTAACCATGTAGGTTCATTTCAGTTTCAATGTATTATACTCACCATTGCTTGCTCAATCTTGTTGTCAATAGCCACTGTACTACTAGAAGCACTGCAAGGAAAAAAACAAAACCGTTACACATCAAGTTTGACAACGTCTCGTCTTGTCTGCCAGTCGCGCTACTTAAAAGCATCTTGAACGCAGTTCTAACTTCTAGATTCACTCTCAAAACATGCGAGACATTGATAATGTATGTCGCAAGTGCGTCTCAGAAAACATCGCGTTAACTTGGCACCTATCAAACAAAAACACACGACAGCACGCGCGTACTCAATTCCAAACAAGAAGATGAAATTCTCGTACAACTATATCAAGCCCATGCACATCAGGCAGATATGTATCAATCGGTCGCACAGAACAGGCGGCAACGTCATGCACTGTTACCTCACTACGCAAAACAACAAACTAAATGTAATCAAAATCAACCTATGTTAGATACATATTCTTTGCACATTCTGATATCTCTAATTCAGAGGGTACTGGGTGTGGCTATTGAATAAGGACTGCTGGTGGGTTTGTCCTCTACTAAAATCGTTTTGCACTAAGTCTTAAGTTGGGAGCAGGGCCTCACACCTATACTACAATAAATGCTTCGAAATTTTCCGAGATAAATTCAGGAAAAAACACTCTTGAGCCCAAGCTTGCGCATACCCATGCTTCATACACGCACACGCCCCCACCACAACTAACACCTTTAACAGGCTCATGCTCACGCATACACATACATCCATCGCTGCTGAACAGATTCAATTTCTGGAACAAATTGCGAGTGAGACCCTATGATGGTACCACTTCTTTTTAGCTTCGTTCCCTAGCTTGCCTCTATCCGTTGCCCACGTAACACTGTGTTAACCTCACCCCCCATCTGACCTTGCATATATTGCCCCTATCTCGTGCATCTGGACCCAAATATACTGACTTGACATGTATTTTTGCAGCCAAGCAGCGCAGTTTCAGCGATTCGGACTGGAAAGGTTGAAATTCAACGCTCGATGCAACACTAACTCAATCAATGCGAGACTGCCTCACATGACATGGATGCTGTAACACACTAGCGACACACGCACCGACCCAGCGATAGCAACGCCCATAGCAACCAGACACGAAACTCTACTAGATCTTTCACTGAACAACCTGCAATGTGCGCCAGGAATAAGGCAAAATAACTAGGATGACATAACTACACGCGAGTGAGTGTTCCCGTACAGCACCTCACGCAGCCCTGAGGCAGCAGTCAGAATCCCACACGCCTCTTAGGTAGGTATGGTCAGCTGTAACGCCACCACATATTCTTATGCGCACTCTTCGTACAGGGGCTTCTCTTTATGAGAGCCCGGGCTCATGTCTAAAAGGGCGTTTCAGTTTCACGACGTACCATCAGCTTCTCGCATGGGGATGCAGTCAGCTGTGCAGACACCTCCCCCACGCCTCCCCAGAAGAGAGAAATTCACATTTCTGTCAGCCTACAACCGGCTGCTGCTAGACTGCTTGTTTGCGTGCTGTTGCTGCTGCTGCTGTTGCTGTTGCTACTGTTGCTACTACCGCTGCTGCTGTTGCTGTTGCTGCTGCTGTTGCTGCTGCTGTTGCTGCTGCTGTTGCTATCGCTACTGCTGCTACTGCTGCTGCTGTTGCTACTGTTACTACTACCGCTGCTGCTGCTGCTACTGCTATCGCTACTGCTGCTGCTGTTGCTACTGCTGCTACTGCTGCTGTTGCTACTGCTATTGTTATTAATCTTGTTGTTGTTGGTGGTTGTTGTTGTTGCTGCTGCTGTCACTACTGCTGCTGTTGCTACTGCTGCTACTGCTGCTGTTGCTACTGCTGCTACTGCTGCTGTTGCTACTGCTATTGTTATTAATCTTGTTGTTGTTGGTGGTTGTTGTTGTTGCTGCTGCTGTCACTACTGCTGCTGCTGCTACTGCTATTGTTATTGATGTTGTTGTTGGTGGTTGTTGTTGTTGTTGTTGTTGTTGTTGCTGCTGCTGCTGCTGCTGCTGCTGCTGCTGTTGTTGCTGTTGTTGGTAGTGGTGGTGGTGGTGGTGATGCTGCGGCTGCGGCTGCTGCTGCAGTGGTGGCATAAGGGTGGCACATTGCAACCAGATGTAATAGCTCTGCCTCTTGCTAGGCTGATTGGGATCAATGTGGAAATTATAGGGACTGCTGCAAAAACCCAAACAGCAAATCCTAGTGCAGCCCGAGGACGGATGAGGTGCATGCACGCTGCATCCCAGCTCTCGCTATCTCTCTCTCTCTCTCTCGCTCTCCTCTCTCTCTCTCTCTCTCTCTCTCTCTCTTTCTCTCTCTCT
>NW_014577132.1:407479-416639 GCF_000485595.1 Priapulus caudatus | reverse complement strand
TCTCTCTCTCTCTCTCTCTCTCTCTGACTGCAGGAGCGGGCAAACGTGATGCTGTGAGCGAGTAGTCGCAACAGCACCGAGGCTAATAACAGAAATAAAATTAATATTAGTCATACATGCCACTCACGCATGCACCACAGCTACGACATAACATCCTGATACATCAAACTGTACCCATTCATGACGCTTCCCCCCCCCTTCCCCAAGGTAACCGGCATCAGTGTGACACTATATCCTACGGAGCAGCTGTAATAAAGAACCCGGGGACTACAGAGCTCTACTGCCTCTCCAGGCTCAATACTACCCGGCACCTTTTCTACTTCTCCACTGGATAGCGTATAGTTGACGCCGAGTCAGCACACGCAAACCGTACGCGTGTGGAGGGTTGGAGGGAGGAGGGAGGAGGGAGGGTGGGTGTTAGTGACTGCAGCGTTCATGCACAGTGCGCAGCAGCCGCACCGTCACACACAGGCAGACGTGTGCACGTACCCCGTGATCTCGACGACGGATGCTGAACGCAGCACCCTCGCGCTGCGGAAAAACACAGAAACGTCAGTTTTAGTGCAGACATCGCTCGTCGCTGCCGCGCGCGCGCACAGGATTTCGGCAAAAACGCAATTTGGGGTGGAGAGGGAGTGTTAGAAAGATCGCCGCGTGTATCCACGCCGAGCACTAGCTAGATGCAAAGAAGACGATATAGACAAACAACGACCTATAAACAAGACCTTAGAGGTTGAGAGGCTTAGAACGCATTGAATCAGCGGAGCAGGGTGGACAACAGGCCACCATGCTAAATTTCCACACCGACAGCAGAACCATCCAGTAAACACCTTAATGAAGGTACATACGTAAACTTCGATCCAACGACAACATTCTTGCTCTAGTAGGACGCACTCAAACCCTTGCAAATCAAACCCTGCAAAGTTCTCATCTAAGAACTTCCTGAACAGAGATATATATCCTCGCTGTTTCTTCCTGAAACCATAGTACCGAAACCACAAAACTGAACACAGAGCATACAAACAGGTTGCTTGCAAGTAGGCTGTTTACATCAATTAAGATTATCGCGTCTAAGTCAGCAAATATGACAGATGCCGTCTGACATTCAGAGCAGGCATAGAGCAAGCCGCCATGGCATGCAGCCAAAGGCACAAAAAACTGCTTGTCATTTGGGAGCTGAAGCAGTTAGCAATCGATATGTCTTGATCTATCCCAGTCTCCACGTTTGCTGGCTAAAGAAGAACCCAAACGATTCGATAAACCGGGTGGATAAAATCCTACATGGAAGAAACGGGTGCACAGCGATTCCACGCTGCAAGCAAGAAGTGAATCCATTACATATAGCTAGTTAACCCCAGCTAGACCTAGATTGTCAAAAATCCAATCGAAAACTAGAGAAAAATGCATGCAAAGGCCAGCCATCTTGCTATTTCTCTTTTTCTCTATCCCTTCACTCCCTTTCACGCACAAACCACCCTTCTCTCAAACATTTTCCAGCGTTTCTCAATTCTGACAACAAGCTGTGATACAACAGCTAAAAAGGCCTTCGTAAAAAAACCACGAAAACCCGCAAGCACTGCTTCCCCTCCAAGCCTAGCAGTATCGCTTAATGTCGATCTTCATCATCTAAATGTCTGATATATCGATTTTACGGCTTGAAAACTGCTACGTGCATAGTATGAATCGGTTGGTGGCAGGTCACGCACGCCGGTTATTGCTTACAAAAATCTTTGCATCAAGCACTTCGACTAAAAACGCAGCCTCACAAAAACCCAATAAGATCTTGATTAGATCTTGCACCGCCTTCGTAGCACACACAATGTTGCCAAATCCGATCTCGAAGCGCTCTTATACGTATGCGCGCAAAGCATTTCCATGAAAATGGACATGAGAGTGAGGCCAACTTGCAGGGCTTGGAATGGATTTTCGCTCGCGAATTACTGTATAAGCCGTATTGTTCGCGTAGGCCTACATATATTTTCGCGAATTCAGACTTGACGGACAATTTTTGCGAGTGGTTAATTTCGCGGTCGGTGAATTATGAATTATTCGGTATTGTTCGGTATGCATTATTCGCGTGTTGTTATTTTCGCGGTCGGCGAAATTAAACCACCGCGAAATATACAGCTTATACAGTACCCTTCTGGAGCAAGAACGGAGACGCGCAGCATCCCCCCGACAAGAGCGAACAGCATCCGTTAGCGAGTCATCCGTTACGGGCATCCGTTAGCGAGTTCTCGGTGCCCGACTGCCGGTCGTTAATGTAGGTGGAATGGCGTTACATGACGAACGCACATGAGTGTGGGGAATCACGCACGCATCATGCTCTAGAACTATAGCCCTTCGCTGTGCCACAGGCCTGTGCCTGTAGCAGAGCGAAGGGCTATAGTTCTAGAGCTAGCACGAATCATGCAGCTGGGCTCGGCCGTACGGCTCGCTGCTGCGCCTTTCTCCGCCTGTGACGTCAGAGCGTCGGCTGCGCCACACGATCCGTCCGGCTGCCTGTTGACAGCCTCGCAAATTATTGTTCCTTTACGTCACGAACACTCGCCCCACCCTCACCCTCTACTACGCGACTACGCAAGCTTCACTGCTAAACAAAACAAGTATTTTCCCGTCGCAGAAGACTATGTAGAAAGAATAAGTACAAGTGCAAGTACAAGTACAAGTGCAATAGTAGAAGTGCTATTGTAAACATGTGTTTATCTAAAACACATGTTTACACTATGTTGTTGAGAGATTTCAGCTAGCAGTCATATCTGACGGCATAACATAGTATCTGATAATATCAGGAGTGAATCCTAATAGATTCTATCTATTATCTATCTATTATTTTAATCTATTAATTTATTATTCACTCCTGATAGTATGTCAAAACGTCAACGCGGCAAAATCGTTTTTCCCAACAGAGATCTTGCTAAAGTCTAGTTAGAATCGAACACAGGTACAATTATAACTGCAACTTGTTTTGCCAAGCGAAGTCACATAGTTTTGCCAAAGTCTAGCATTTGCACAAGGGTCTGTAAATCTCCAACTATCATGTGAGATTATCAATTTATGATGTCATGTAAATTATATGAGTACACGTGCAAAACATTGCACCCTGAGACATTTTTGGTGACAACGTCAGACACGCTCTAAAATAGAGCGTTTATGAGACAGCTAGTAAATGACAGTCTGACATACGGAGTCATACTCTGGGACAAAGACCAGCATTAAGAGCGATAGCGAGTGAAATGAGAACATCGCTACAAATACACTGGTCATCGATTGCCTCCGTGCGAGTGAAATGATGAAAATACACACTGGCGCCACCTACATAGCGTATTGCAGCCTGGCGTCCCCTCGCACATCGCTGCTTGTGGTCACTGTAACGACAGTATGAGGTCAGCGGTCGCGTTCACACTCTTAAATATAGCTTCAGGTCAGCCACTTTCAGTCCGCGTGACTTACATCATATCAGGAGTTAATAAAGACAAATTGTCTTTATTAACTCCTGATCATATTGGACCATATGCAACGTGCTGACAAGACTACTAGTAGCACCAAAACGCACAAGAAGAAGATTACTACTACCTTCCACACACACTTTTGCTTCATAGATCAACACATCATGATGATACATAAAACTTCGCTAATGGTGCGCATATACTTGACAATATCTAAGGAAAAGTTATTAAAATACATGTGTGTGTTCGTGCCACCTAGTGTTTGATAAAGTGGTACTTACCGAAGCCAGAACTTAGTTGGCATTGCCAAATTATATATTGAATCTGTCTCGGATATGCCGTAGATAGAACCTGGCCACCAGCTTGTATGTGCCGATCAGTAAAAACTTCCAAAATAAAATATTCCACTATTTTACACTCCCAACTTGTTATCGCAAAGCTGAACTACAGCAGCCATATGGGGGGGGGGTAGCATAAATAAAGTAGCTGTAGGCCTCGGGTATTTATCATCTGACAGCTAATTAATGCTAACAAACGCACTCTGTCTCTGTAATCTAGGTCGTAATTAGTAATTACACTATCAGAAATTTTGCAAAGCCAGTATTTACCATTTTAAGTCAAAGTCATGATATCTGCGACCGCCTATGAATCATTGCGGATCAGTTACTGACAACGTTTTAAAATAGTGATTGCAAGAGGCGACTGGCAGTGTATGTTTGTTTGAATGGAGGGTGGGGCGCCTTAAATCATTCAAAGCACAAGCTGCATATGGGTAACATTATTACGCATGTGCGTGCACGTGCAATCTTGCATCAAAGCTCCGGCTCTGAGACAGAGAAATTATTCCGAATTTTCAATGGAAAACATGGTTATCTTCAATACGTATAAAAGCGTTTGCAAACAAGAAATCGTAAGGGGAACTCGCCAGTGACAGATAAAACAACAAGGCTTTACCAAAAGCAAAATCAGATATTACCTTAAAGCAAAAATTTCAAACAGTCTTCCTGACTTGCGAGGCCCTGTCACTCTACTTTCACACATGTTATCTTTAATTAAGCAATACAGATGTTGTGCGAGTCTAGAACCACTGCATCACTCTACGAGATGCACTTTTGTCTGGTGGTTGCCGATTTCAAGCGCATTGTCGCTATACGAAAGAATGTGAATGCAATACTTGCCATGTTATATACGATAACAGCATAAACTCGTGGTAACTTTTATACTGGAGAAATCATTAACATGTTCGCTACTAGATAAAACTATATTTCGCTATATTTCTCTCGAGTGTGCAGTTATTTATGAAATAATGCCTTTAATCACTGTCGCGAGTGGGTGAGGGGCACTGAGGGCATACGAGGCATACGAGGCATTATCAAGAGAGCTGGATGAAACGACCTTGAATTGTGGTCGGAATTTACGCAAGTGGCAGCTTGCCAGTTATTGCAATCTGCCTGTGACGGCCCTGGCCACGGTCGCTCTCCTTCAGATGGAATGCCATGCTGCCAAACCAGAGCCAAACAAGAGAAGAGCTGCTCGGTGACAGTGAATAAAGTATTTTGCGAGAGCGCCGTTCGCGATTGGCAACTCGCCAATTTTCCATCCGTTGCCATGCGGAACCATCAAAACATCATCACCTCGTGGCTGCAACTGGGTTTTACGTGTTTCGCAACGCTCTCAGTGGTACACATTTCCCAGTTCTCTTACCCAGATTTCAATACCCAGTCTTATAGTACTTCAACCATGGTTTTGCAATGCTGATTAGAATGAACCTAACTAACTACTCTCTGTTCTCTCAGCTCCCGCTCTCTACCTTTTTCTCCGCCCCCTTCTCGCTCTTCATCCTCTTTCTCTCCCTCAATCTCTCCCACTTCCACCCCGTTCCTCTGTCTCATTATGTCTGTCTGCCCCTCGCTTCCCCCTCGCTCTTTCTCTGTCCCGTCTCTTCCTCTCGCTCCCCCTCTCTCTCTTAAGGATACTCACCACGTTGCGCATGAAATTTTAGCGATTTTTCGTTTTCAACTTTATTCGATGGCTAACACTATGTCCCACCTGTGTACATGCTTATTTCTCCATATAACGGTACATGCGAACTGTCAGAGCGTTTTTGCTTGCCCCCGTACATGTGTAGTGAGCCGCAGCTGACGTCACGTGATACAACCAGCATTTTCACAATATTCACTGAGCCAGTATCCGTCAATATCAGGAGTAGATAATAGGGAATTCCATATTATCTACTCATGACAACATCAACCCTGCTACAGCTGTACTACTACCTTGATCCAATAAGTATCCCACAGGAGCCTAAAATAGTTCTCACACCTCGCAACGCACGTTACATAAGGCGCGCGTTTGTTGACAGTGACGTCAGGCAATGGGGCGGGTTCGCGCCATTTGCATGGAATTGCGTTGGTCACCTCGTAATTTCTCAGAATTTCTCAAGGTGCATGGAATATTTTACCAATTTAGTGGTGTCAGTTAGTCATGGATATGCCGCAGTAAGTACTAACAATAGATATTTCACATACGTTCACCCATTTTGCACACAGGCGGTCACTCATTGTGAAAAATAGAAAAACGCTGATTTCTCCCTTTCGAGTTCTGACATAGTAGCCGATGTATAAATGGATATTTCTCTGTGATTACAACTCGGATTAATTTAATTTTACACTCGTTTTAATGGTAACATTTTGTGGTAAAAAAGCGCGTCAGGGATTGTTAATAAGTGCCTTATTTTATTAGTTATGCCTCTTTATTCGCTAAAATTTTCAATTTTTACACACAACTTGATTTTTAAGCAGTTTTTTCGAGTTTTCTCGGTAAATATGTAAATTAAAGAAAAATCCTGACGCGCTATTTTGGTCCATATTGTGCTTAACATGTGGCAAAAATTTTGTATCCTCACTCCTTCTGGTAGTTGAGAAATATCCAAAATACCATTTTTACATAAAAATTCAAAATTTGTGTGGTAACATAATTAGGTGCTGGAAATTTCATGAAATTTTTTGGCTTGAGCATAGAGATATATCTCCTCTATAAATAAAACAAGTGATTGATTCGATTCATTCGCCAATAAACGTTTAATCTTCACTAGAGCAATACCCTTGCGCAACCTGCTGAGTATCCTTAACCTACATATCCTACTGCCTGCGCAAAAGACTGATGACGTAGACGATGACGTAGGTTATCATAACGTGCTCTTCCATGGCCCCGGTTGTAGGCCATCGCGGGTTAGCTTACAGCAAGTGGAACAACAACAACACTCTCTCGCACTTCTGCTAACCACCAAGTGCCACGTTCCACTGAATAATGGAATAGTCACGTCCAATTAGAATTAGCTGTTCATTAATGAGATTGGCATTATGATTAGTCATGCTCCCCTGTAATGTGCCCGTGTGGGGCAGGAACCGTCTCTCGCTTCCACACACATACTACATGCTAAGCTACACGACAGTGGGTAAGCACTAACATTTCCTGGCTGGATAATTGGCTGGTGTGATCAATAGCATTGCTTAGATCACCACACGCGCGTGTGAATAATAAACAATTAGTGGTCAGCTTCACCTATGTCATTAGACCATATGATATGGGCAGGTGTATGGATGAAATCGGCATAGATTAATTACTATATAATTACTGTACGAGCTATTCATCCGCATGCACGCATGCGCGTCATCCACACAAGTCCCCCGACACTGCTAACACACAGCTGCTTACAAAATTCAATTGCGTGTAGCAACAATCTCCAGGGCCGTACAGAATCAGTCCGCATCCCCCGCATCCGTCGCTGTGCGAGTGGCACAGACAAGTACGCGCTCGATACACGTTGCTATTAATAAATTTACCATTGCAATAACAAACGCTCACTCGCAACGCAGCTGGTTCTAGTTCAGAGAAAAGGACGCGCGCACACGCACGCACGCACAACACTAGATACAATAATGTAACCAAATAGAGTAGGGTTGTGTGCAACCCCGGCATGTAACCCTTACTCTGCTGGGTTACATTATTGTATCTAGCACAATACTGAATAGGTCCACGCTCACAACACGTGCGCGTGTTCTCTTCGTAAAACTCACAGGAGCGGGGCAAACTAGGTCCCATTGCACTAAAATAGGTAACACTTCACCCATGCAGTTATGATGACCTCCGACAGCAACACTTATATATATATTTACAAACATCTCTGCTAGACTTCTTGCAGCGAAAACTGCTGGAACTGATACTGCTGGCGGAAAAACACGCGACACGCCGTATATACACATAGAACTGCAGCGAATGCTGCTACACCGTACTACCATTGCCGATGCGAGGATCGGAAGGCTCTTGGCTACTACACACGCGTACGCCCCCCCCCCCAGCCAGCACACATATGACGGGGCAAATACGCGTCCATTTTCTTCCTGCTTGCAAACACAGCGGTAAGTACGTTATGATATGCAGTCGCTACTTCACTGTGCAGCTCCACGCGCACGTACATCTCTGGCCAGGTTCGACAGCTCCAAGCTTCTCCAGGGTTTCAGCGATTTGACCAAACACGTCAACAACGCTATCAGTGCAGTGAGACAGGCCAATAACCTCATCCCGCTAACTGCGCCATCAACCCAAACACCGTCTATATGCAGGTTAACCAACCTTGGCCGCGCTATTTTTACCGCCATGGCCAAACAAAACATAAATCATTAGCAACTAGATGACCAAGACTGAATAAAAGTTGGCTACATGAGCGTCAAATGCACGATGTACATCGCAGATGACACAAACTCCGGCATGGCGGATGGGTCTGCATAGACTGGACCGGGGGGGGAGGGGGGGCGAGGGTCAGATCTGTTTATTGCCAACCCGTGCCCCCAACAAGTTTCCCGATCTCAACTCAGTCAGCAAACGTCGGATGAATCCACTGCTACCCGTCACTCCCTCAGCTGTCTCACGTATCACGTGTAGTTCTGCAGGCCTGCTGGATCGATTCCAAGAGACCTCGCAGCTGAGCCCATACGACGTACGATTCTCAACGTCTTTTACGAGTCAGTCTCCCATAATAAACAATTCTGATCCACCAGAAATCAACCGCGTTACCGACAAGAAGCTTTAATTACAATTTCCGATTTACAGTAAAGCCTTTCGACGGAATCACAGAAACACAGATAGCGTTCAATGTAATGCATTTACAATGTTCGCTGATACATTTGCCAGAGTAGCAAAATTTGGAATTTTTAATTGTATCAGACAAATCTATTTGGATATGATAAAATAACCCTGTATAAGTTCTAAACGGTCGAAGTTAACTTGCACTAACCCTCAACACCTAGTCCGCTGAGAGCAGAGAAGAGCATATATATACATGTACATTTGTGGTAAGTATTCTTCGAGCACAACATTTACAAGCCAGCACGTGTTTGCGGTACACGTATCTTACACCAAATGATATTATCAAGAGCTAATAATACCTAGGTATTATTAGCTCTTGATAATAATATTAATGTCATGCTCAGCCTCATAGCAGGTGCGCAGTACACGAAAACAAAAATAATATTGAGGAAATACAACCAGCATTATGCCTTTTTTTATGGTATCATCTGCCAAGTATTACATACCTACAAACGGGAAATTACCCGAATTATCTTGAAATTTATTATCTTGGAATCAACTAGGGAATTCCCCCATGGAAAATTTCTGCAAGAACATGTCTATAAGGATATAAGAACATATATATA
>NW_014577132.1:397468-407469 GCF_000485595.1 Priapulus caudatus | reverse complement strand
GCTCGCTCTCTCTCTCTCTCTCTCTCTCTCTCTCTCTCTCTCTCTCTCTCTCTCTCTCTCTCTCTTTCGCTCTCTTTCTTTCTTTCTTCCTCTGTCTCCCTCCTCCCCCCCCCTCCACTCCTGTCTTTCTCTCTCTCTCTCTCTCTGACTGCAGGAGCGGACAAACGTGATGCTGTGTGCGAGTAGTCGCAACAGCACCGAGGCTAATAACAGAAATAAAATTAATATTAGTCATACATGCCACTCATTCATGCACCACAGCTACGACATAACATTCTGATACATCAAACTGTACCCATTCATGACGCTCCCCCCCCCTTTCCCAAGGTAACCGGCATCAGTGTGACACTATATCCTACGGAGCAGCTGTAATAAAGAACCCGGGGACTACAGAGCTCTACTGCCTCTCCAGGCTCAATACTACCCGGCACCTTTTCTACTTCTCCACTGGATAGCGTATAGTTGACGCCGAGTCAGCACACGCAAACCGTACGCGTGTGGAGGGTTGGAGGGAGGAGGGAGGAGGGAGGGTGGGTGTTAGTGACTGCAGCGTTCATGCACAGTGCGCAGCAGCCGCACCGTCACACACAGGCAGACGTGTGCACGTACCCCGTGATCTCGACGACGGATGCTGAACGCAGCACCCTCGCGCTGTGGAAAAACACAGAAACGTCAGTTTTAGTGCAGACATCGCTCGTCGCTGCCGCGCGCGCGCACAGGCTTTCGGCAAAAACGCAATTTGGGGTGGAGAGGGAGTGTTAGAAAGATCGCCGCGTGTATCCACGCCGAGCACTAGATGCAAAGAAGACGATATAGACAAACAACGACCTATAAACAAGACCTTAGAGGTTGAGAGGCTTAGAACGCATTGAATCAGCGGAGCAGGGTGGACAACAGGCCACCATGCTAAATTTCCACACCGACAGCAGAACCATCCAGTAAACACCTTAATGAAGGTACATACGTAAACTTCGATCCAACGACAACATTCTTGCTCTAGTAGGACGCACTCAAACCCTTGCAAATCAAACCCTGCAAAGTTCTCATCTAAGAACTTCCTGAACAGAGATATATATATCCTCGCTGTTTCTTCCTGAAACCATAGTACCGAAACCACAAAACTGAACGCAGAGCATACAAACAGGTTGCTTGCAAGTAGGCTGTTTACATCAATTAAGATTATCGCGTCTAAGTCAGCAAATATGACAGATGCCGTCTGACATTCAGAGCAGGCATAGAGCAAGCCGCCATGACATGCAGCCAAAGGCACAAAAAACTGCTTTTCATTTGGGAGCTGAAGCAGTCAGCAATCGATATGTCTTGATCTATCCCAGTCTCCACGTTTGCTGGCTAAAGAAAAACCCAAACGATTCGATAAACCGGGTGGATAAAATCCTACATGGAAGAAACGGGTGCACAGCGATTCCACGCTGCAAGCAAGAAGTGAATCCATTACATATAGCTAGTTAACCCTAGCTAGACCTAGATTGTCAAAAATCCAATAGAAAACTAGAGAAAAATGCATGCAAAGGCCAGCCATCTTGCTATTTCTCTTTTTCTCTATCCCTTCACGCACAAACCACCCTTCTCTCAAACATTTTCCAGCGTTTCTCAATTCTGACAACAAGCTGTGATACAACAGCTAAAGAGGCCTTCGTAAAAAACCACAAAAACCCGCAAGCACTGCTTCCCCTCCAAGCCTAGCAGTATCGCTTAATGTCGATCTTCATCATCTAAATGTCTGATATATCGATTTTACGGCTTGAAAACTGCTACGTGCATAGTATGAATCGGTTGGTGGCAGGTCACGCACGCCGGTTACTGCTTACAAAAATCTTTGCATCAAGCACTTCGACTAAAAACGCAGCCTCACAAAAACCCAATAAGATCTTGATTAGATCTTGCACCGCCTTCGTAGCACACACAATGTTGCCAAATCCGATCTCGAAGCGCTCTTATACGTATGCGCGCAAAGCATTTCCATGAAAATGGACATGAGAGTGAGGCCAACTCGCAGGGCTTGGAATGGATTTTCGCTCGCGAATTACTGTATAAGCCGTATTGTTCGCGTAGGCCTACATATATTTTCGCGAATTCAGACTTGACTGACAATTTTTGCGAGTGGTTAATTTCGCGGTCGGTGAATTATGAATTATTCGGTATTATTCGGTATGCATTATTCGAGTGTTGTTATTTTCGCGGTCGGCGAAATTAAACCACCGCGAAATATACAGCTTATACAGTACCCTTCAGGAGCAAGAACGGAGACGCGCAGCATCCCCCCGACAAGAGCGAACAGCATCCGTTAGCGAGTCATCCGTTATGGGCATCCGTTAGCGAGTGCTCGGTGCCCGACTGCCGGTCGTTAATGTAGGTGGAATGGCGTTACATGACGAACGCACATGAGTGTGGGGAATCACGCACGCATCATGCTCTAGAACTATAGCCCTTCGCTGTGCCACAGGCCTGTGCCTGTAGCAGAGCGAAGGGCTATAGTTCTAGAGCTAGCACGAATCATGCAGCTGGGCTCGGCCGTACGGCTCGCTGCTGCGCCTTTCTCCGCCTGTGACGTCAGAGCGTCGGCTGCGCCACACGATCCGTCCGGCTGCCTGTTGACAGCCTCGCAAATTATTGTTCCTTTACGTCACGAACACTCGCCCCACCCTCACCCTCTACTACGCGACTACGCAAGCTTCACTGCTAAACAAAACAAGTATTTTCCCGTCGCAGAAGACTATGTAGAAAGAATAAGTACAAGTGCAAGTACAAGTACAAGTGCAATAGTAGAAGTGCTATTGTAAACATGTGTTTATCTAAAACACATGTTTACACTATGTTGTTGCGAGATTTCAGCTAGCAGTCATATCTGACGGCATAACATAGTATCTGATAGTACAAGGAGTGAATCCTAATAGATTCTATCTATTATCTATCTATTATTCTAATCTATTAATTTATTATTCACTCCTGATAGTATGTCAAAACGTCAACGCGGTAAAATCGTTTTTTCCAACAGAGATCTTGCTAAAGTCTAGTTAGAATCGAACACAGGTACAATTATAACTGCAACTTGTTTTGCCAAGCGAAGTCACATAGTATTGCCAAAGTCTAGCATTTGCACAAGGGTGTGTAAATCGCCAACTATCATGTGAGATTATCAATTTATCATGTCATGTAAATTATATGAGTACACGTGCAAAACATTGAACCCTGAGACATTTTTGGTGACAACGTCAGACACGCTCTAAAATAGAGCGTTTATGAGACAGCTAGTAAATGGCAGTCTGACATACGGAGTCATACTCTGGGACAAAGACCAGCATTAAGAGCGATAGCGAGTGAAATGAGAACATCGCTACAAATACACTGGTCATCGATTGCCTCCGTGCGAGTGAAATGATGAAAATACACACTGGCGCCACCTACATAGCGTATTGCAGCCTGGCGTCCCCTCGCACATCGCTGCTTGTGGTCACTGTAACGACAGTATGAGGTCAGCGGTCGCGTTCACACTCTTAAATATAGCTTCAGGTCAGCCACTTTCAGTCCGCGTGACTTACATCATATCAGGAGTTAATAAAGACAAATTGTCTTTATTAACTCCTGATCATATTGGACCATATGCAACGTGCTGACAAGACTACTAGTAGCACCAAAACGCACAAGAAGAAGATTACTACTACCTTCCACACACACTTTTGCTTCATAGATCAACACATCATGATGATACATAAAACTTCGCTAATGGTGCGCATATACTTGACAATATGTAAGGAAAAGTTATTAAAATACATGTGTGTGTTCGTGCCACCTAGTGTTTGATAAAGTGGTACTTACCGAAGCCAGAACTTAGTTGGCATTGCCAAATTATATATTGAATCTGTCTCGGATATGCCGTAGATAGAACCTGGCCACCAGCTTGTATGTGCCGATCAGTAAAAACTTCCAAAATAAAATATTCCACTATTTTACACTCCCAACTTGTTATCGCAAAGCTGAACTACAGCAGCCATATGGGGGGGGGGGGGTAACATAAATAAAGTAGCTGTAGGCCTCGGGTATTTATCATCTGACAGCTAATTAATGCTAACAAACGCACTCTGTCTCTGTAATCTAGGTCGTAATTAGTAATTACACTATCAGAAATTTTGCAAAGCCAGTATTTACCATTTTAAGTCAAAGTCATGATATCTGCGACCGCCTATGAATCATTGCGGATCAGTTACTGACAACGTTTTAAAATAGTGATTGCAAGAGGCGACTGGCAGTGTATGTTTGTTTGAATGGAGGGTGGGGCGCCTTAAATCATTCAAAGCACAAGCTGCATATGGGTAACATTATTACGCATGTGCGTGCACGTGCAATCTTGCATCAAAGCTCCGGCTCTGAGACAGAGAAATTATTCCGAATTTTCAATGGAAAACATGGTTATCTTCAATACGTATAAAAGCGTTTGCAAACAAGAAATCGTAAGGGGAACTCGCCAGTGACAGATAAAACAACAAGGCTTTACCAAAAGCAAAATCAGATATTACCTTAAAGCAAAAATTTCAAACAGTCTTCCTGACTTGCGAGGCCCTGTCACTCTACTTTCACACATGTTATCTTTAATTAAGCAATACAGATGTTGTGCGAGTCTAGAACCACTGCATCACTCTACGAGATGCACTTTTGTCTGGTGGTTGCCGATTTCAAGCGCATTGTCGCTATACGAAAGAATGTGAATGCAATACTTGCCATGTTATATACGATAACAGCATAAACTCGTGGTAACTTTTATACTGGAGAAATCATTAACATGTTCGCTACTAGATAAAACTATATTTCGCTATATTTCTCTCGAGTGTGCAGTTATTTATGAAATAATGCCTTTAATCACTGTCGCGAGTGGGTGAGGGGCACTGAGGGCATACGAGGCATACGAGGCATTATCAAGAGAGCTGGATGAAACGACCTTGAATTGTGGTCGGAATTTACGCAAGTGGCAGCTTGCCAGTTATTGCAATCTGCCTGTGACGGCCCTGGCCACGGTCGCTCTCCTTCAGATGGAATGCCATGCTGCCAAACCAGAGCCAAACAAGAGAAGAGCTGCTCGGTGACAGTGAATAAAGTATTTTGCGAGAGCGCCGTTCGCGATTGGCAACTCGCCAATTTTCCATCCGTTGCCATGCGGAACCATCAAAACATCATCACCTCGTGGCTGCAACTGGGTTTTACGTGTTTCGCAACGCTCTCAGTGGTACACATTTCCCAGTTCTCTTACCCAGATTTCAATACCCAGTCTTATAGTACTTCAACCATGGTTTTGCAATGCTGATTAGAATGAACCTAACTAACTACTCTCTGTTCTCTCAGCTCCCGCTCTCTACCTTTTTCTCCGCCCCCTTCTCGCTCTTCATCCTCTTTCTCTCCCTCAATCTCTCCCACTTCCACCCCGTTCCTCTGTCTCATTATGTCTGTCTGCCCCTCGCTTCCCCCTCGCTCTTTCTCTGTCCCGTCTCTTCCTCTCGCTCCCCCTCTCTCTCTTAACCTACATATCCTACTGCCTGCGCAAAAGACTGATGACGTAGACGATGACGTAGGTTATCATAACGTGCTCTTCCATGGCCCCGGTTGTAGGCCATCGCGGGTTAGCTTACATAAAGTGGAACAACAACAACACTCTCTCGCACTTCTGCTAACCACCAAGTGCCACGTTCCACTGAATAATGGAATAGTCACGTCCAATTAGAATTAGCTGTTCATTAATGAGATTGGCATTATGATTAGTCATGCTCCCCTGTGATGTGCCCGTGTGGGGCAGGAACCGTCCCTCGCTTCCACACACATACTACATGCTAAGCTACAAGCCAGTGGGTAAGCACTAACATTTCCTGGCTGGATAATTGGCTGGTGTGATCAATAGTATTGCTTAGATCACCACACGCGCGTGTGAATAATAAACAATTAGTGGTCAGCTTCACCTATGTCATTAGACCATATGATATGGGCAGGTGTATGGATGAAATCGGCATAGATTAATTACTATATAATTACTGTACGAGCTATTCATCCGCATGCACGCATGCGCGTCATCCACACAAGTCCCCCGACACTGCTAACACACAGCTGCTTACAAAATTCAATTGCGTGTAGCAACAATCTCCAGGGCCGTACAGAATCAGTCCGCATCCTGCGAGTGGCACAGACAAGTACGCGCTCGATACACGTTGCTATTAATAAATTTACCATTGCAATAACAAACGCTCACTCGCAACGCAGCTGGTTCTAGTTCAGAGAAAAGGACGCGCGCACACGCACGCACGCACAACACTAGATACAATAATGTAACCAAATAGAGTAGGGTTGTGTGCAACCCCGGCATGTAACCCTTACTCTGCTGGGTTACATTATTGTATCTAGCACAATACTGAATAGGTCCACGCTCACAACACGTGCGCGTGTTCTCTTCGTAAAACTCACAGGAGCGGGGCAAACTAGGTCCCATTGCACTAAAATAGGTAACACTTCACCCATGCAGTTATGATGACCTCCGACAGCAACACTTATATATATATTTACAAACATCTCTGCTAGACTTCTTGCAGCGAAAACTGCTGGAACTGATACTGCTGGCGGAAAAACACGCGACACGCCGTATATACACATAGAACTGCAGCGAATGCTGCTACACCGTACTACCATTGCCGATGCGAGGATCGGAAGGCTCTTGGCTACTACACACGCGTACGCCCCCCCCCCCAGCCAGCACACATATGACGGGGCAAATACGCGTCCATTTTCTTCCTGCTTGCAAACACAGCGGTAAGTACGTTATGATATGCAGTCGCTACTTCACTGTGCAGCTCCACGCGCACGTACATCTCTGGCCAGGTTCGACAGCTCCAAGCTTCTCCAGGGTTTCAGCGATTTGACCAAACACGTCAACAACGCTATCAGTGCAGTGAGACAGGCCAATAACCTCATCCCGCTAACTGCGCCATCAACCCAAACACTGTCTATATGCAGGTTAACCAACCCTGGCCGCGCTATTTTTACCGCCATGGCCAAACAAAACATAAATCATTAGCAACTAGATGACCAAGACTGAATAAAAGTTGGCTACATGAGCGTCAAATGCACGATGTACATCGCAGATGACACAAACTCCGGCATGGCGGATGGGTCTGCATAGACTGGACCGGGGGGGAGGGGGGGGGCGAGGGTCAGATCTGTTTATTGCCAACCCGTGCCCCCAACAAGTTTCCCGATCTCAACTCAGTCAGCAAACGTCGGATGAATCCACTGCTACCCGTCACTCCCTCAGCTGTCTCACGTATCACGTGTAGTTCTGCAGGCCTGCTGGATCGATTCCAAGAGACCTCGCAGCTGAGCCCATACGACGTACGATTCTCAACGTCTTTTACGAGTCAGTCTCCCATAATAAACAATTCTGATCCACCAGAAATCAACCGCGTTACCGACAAGAAGCTTTAATTACAATTTCCGATTTACAGTAAAGCCTTTCGACGGAATCACAGAAACACAGATAGCGTTCAATGTAATGCATTTACAATGTTCGCTGATACATTTGCCAGAGTAGCAAAATTTGGAATTTTTAATTGTATCAGACAAATCTATTTGGATATGATAAAATAACCCTGTATAAGTTCTAAACGGTCGAAGTTAACTTGCACTAACCCTCAACACCTAGTCCGCTGAGAGCAGAGAAGAGCATATATATACATGTACATTTGTGGTAAGTATTCTTCGAGCACAACATTTACAAGCCAGCACGTGTTTGCGGTACACGTATCTTACACCAAATGATATTATCAAGAGCTAATAATACCTAGGTATTATTAGCTCTTGATAATAATATTAATGTCATGCTCAGCCTCATAGCAGGTGCGCAGTACACGAAAACAAAAATAATATTGAGGAAATACAACCAGCATTATGCCTTTTTTTATGGTATCATCTGCCAAGTATTACATACCTACAAACGGGAAATTACCCGAATTATCTTGAAATTTATTATCTTGGAATCAACTAGGGAATTCCCCCATGGAAAATTTCTGCAAGAACATGTCTATAAGGATATAAGAACATATATATATATATATATATATATCTTCAAGGATATATATTACACACATACATATTTTGAGCTTAGCGGCTTATTTGTAAACATACGCGAGATTGTGAGACTATCTGCTCGTGACCAACAGTATCAATGCGTGACAGACAGGTACACTCGACATGCCATGCTACGAACCACTAATCTAACATTCTCCAAACGATTCCTCTATTTAGATCTACATAGGTATTTCGTGTGTAATCACACGCAGACAGCACGTGATTGTAGTGACGATCACCACGTGGCACATAAGATCAGGCGTGTATATAACATAGATCTATATTATACAGTCCTGATAAGACGATACAAGGTCGCGCAGCGCATTTGTCTCATATCGTGCGTGTTGTTTAAGTTGACAAAAATCAAAACGTCGACAGCTAGGTATACCTAAGGACTGGTCTGCTCACCATTTTAACGTGTATAATGACACAATTGCACACGTTTCTTGACAGATTTGTAGCTATCTTTATCGATGTCGTAAATACAAACATCAACTTGCAATAAATTAGATATAAATTAATAAGTTTTACGAGTATATCCATTGCTATCTAGAACCCAGCACACGTGCATCCCACGAGGAGGGGCACATACGCCTAGTCATGGGTATACTCTTATCAGATATGTAGTTAGGGTAGCAACAGGTAACTGATACTGCTATTCAACCATATTTTATCTTAACCGTGTGTATATAGTATTTTTAATGAAAATTTAATATGACATGGTGCTTATTGGTTATCAAAGCAATACGTCAATCTTCTGGGTACCGCTACATGGGCCGCTAAGCTAATGTTTGCATGTTGATATAGACACACCTATCGTTGAATACGACCCAGCAATCACCGAGCTGAGATTTATCCGGCGAATGATTAGATAATATTATACTTTCTAATCTGCTACCTGAAGGAGAACCGGTGTTTAATAATCCAGACATGTGTAAGACGCATAGTTGGCAACGATATCAAGCACCAGCACGTATAAAAAAGCACGGTCGTCATATCAAAGGGTTAAGCTAACTTGCCAAGTGCTATATGGCGACCATAAATAGTAAAAATCGTCTACGAAGCCTACATTACCATTTAGTAGATACTAGCATGAGCTCAATTATGCAGCTGAATTCTGATTTTATTTTTGTTATTACAGAAAGAAACTATGATAGCCTTAATTAGACGAAGTAAATGAGCGAAATGAGTCAAGTAAGGTGAGTCCAAACGAGCAAATTTACTCGAGTAATTTTCCGTGAGTGCTTCATTATTCAGTTTATTCAACACAAAATTTTACACTTTGTGTAAACTACATGTTATCTACATTAAGCCTGGCGCTCATTGCCGAACATTTTCCCAAACAAATGTTCGTCCGAACAAATGTTTTTATCTGGCAATGTGCGGGTGAACAATTGCTGATCGAGCGCCAAACATTTTGCAGCGAACAACCTCGTGGCGCCGTCTAGTAGCTGTGTTGTAAAGAGTCACGTGATCGGCGTGTGGCCAATCGGCGTGATAGGCATTCACAAATGTTCTTAGAATTGTTCGACATTCAGCGCACATTGACGAACATTCTACGAACAATGTTCGAGATATCAAACATTTCCGATCTTCAGAAACATTGTTTGGAACAAATGTTCGGCGACTTTTTTCACCGCACATTGCCGAACATTGCTACGATAATGTTTTTGAGCAAAATGTTCGGCAATGTGCGCCGGGCTTTACGTATCAAATTAACAATTAACAATCAACTACAGTGTTTTTGTATTATTTCTCGCTTGCGTTTAGTCTACTGTTATCAGCTGTACATTGATTGATTCGCCTGCCTCATATGATACAGTTTCTATCTAATATATATTTGAGTTCGTATGTATGTATCTATCTATGTATCTATGTATCTA
>NW_014577132.1:388704-393269 GCF_000485595.1 Priapulus caudatus | reverse complement strand
TAATATTATCTTATTAGACCGATTTCTAAATATATTGATATTGGGTGCAATGTCATTGTCGATGTTTACCCAATGTTCCTACTGTGTCCCATTATTAGTATAGTAGTATGAATTAGTAGCACAATTTTACCCAGCGCAGCGGGTACCCGCAGCTAGTATTAGCTAAAACTCTATCGTCATTACGTTTTGTAAACGCTCAGCTGTGTTGCAAATTTCTAGCTTTTTGCGAACATTTTGTTATGTTTTAATACTGAGATGATTCTCACGCATACGATATCTAACTGATACATTACCCGAGCAATTACACGGCACCGGTGATCCATCCATAAAATTTAAAAAGGCCAGGATACCCTGTACAATACTGCTTCAATTAAAGCTGCTTTCGATCTGCCAGGGTGCGAATCAAAATTATTTGCCACTATTACATACGAATTTGTAAACTTTGACAGTAACTGCTCAGCCTTAAGATTTCCATTTTTAGGTTTTAGGGAAGAAGGGAAGCTGGAAGGAAGCGAGGAATGGAGGAAAACAAGAGGGCGAGGGAAAGAATGATCTACTAGATCTACGCTGAAGATGACTACGCTTCGCTTCAGTGATGCTTTAAAGGACCGCGGATTAGTTCATATCAGTTACATATAGCGGCTTATTTGTAAACATACGCGAGATTGTGAGACTATCGATCTGCTCGTGACCAACAGTATCAGTGCGTGACAGACAGGTACACTCGACATGCCAGGCTACGAACCACTAATCTAACATTCTCCAAACGATTCCTCTATTTAGATCTACATAGGTATTTCGTGTGTAATCACACGCAGGCAGCACGTGATTGTAGTGACGATCACCACGTGGCACATAAGATCAGGAGTGTATATAACATAGATCTATATTATACAGTCCTGATAAGACGATACAAGGTCACGCAGCGCATTTGTCTCATATCGTGCGTGTTGTTTAAGTTAACAAACATCAAAACTTCGACATGTATACCTAAGGACTGGTCTGCTCACCATTTTAACGTGTATAATGACACAATTGCACACGTTTCTTGACAGATTTGTAGCTATCTTTATCGATGTAGTAAATACAAACATCAACTTGCAATAAATTAGATATAAATTAATAAGTTTTACGAGTATAGACATTGCTATCTAGAACCCAGCACACGTGCATCTCACGAGGAGGGGCACATACGCCTAGTGATGGGTATACTCTTATCAGATATGTAGGTAAGGTAGCAACAGGTAACTAATACTGCTATTCAATCATAAATATTATTTGATCTTAACCGTGTGTATATAGTATTTTTAATGAAAATTTAATATGACCTGGTGCTTATTGGTTATCAAAGCAATACGTCAATGTCTTCTGGGTACCGCTACAGGGCCGCTAAGCTAATGTTTGCATGTTGATATAGACACACCTATCGTTGAATACGACCCAGCAATCACCGAGATTAATGCTGAGATTTATCCGGCGAATGATTAGATAATATTATACTTTCTAATCTGCTACCTGAAGGAGAACCGGTGTTTAATAATCATGACATATGTAAGACACATAGTCTGCAACGATATCAAGCACCAGCACGTATAAAAAAAGCACGGTCGTCATATCAAAGGGTTAAACTAACTTGCCACTATATGGCGACCATAAATAGTAAAAATCGTCTACGAAGCCTACATTACCATTTAGTAGATACTAACATGAGCTCAATTCTGCAGCTGAATTCTGATTTTATTGTCGTTATTACAGAAAGAAACTATGATAGCTTTAATTAGACGAAGTAAATGAGCGAAATGAGTCAAGTAAGGTGAGTCCAAACGAGCCAAGATTGTATGCTTTCTGCTATTTTTACACTATAGCCATATGCACAGACAATTTTAACGTGGGAACCCCTTGTTTAGCTATCATTCCTGCCTATGTAGTTGTAGTGGGTTTGATTGTAAAATTATTTAAAAAAAATGAATTATAAGTAAGAAATGTAAATAGCATCATACGATTTAAACAATTTGCACAATTTTGCAGTGAATAAAAACTTAAAATGCCAATTATAGCTTGTTCTATCATGGAAACACAATATTACTTCGCAAACATATACAAGCTCATGGAAAGATATGTTTAAACATTTTGCTACTAGGTTGGTTATATATATAAGCTTGATATTACAAGTGATGTCGGTCTCCTTTAACTTGGGGAAACTAATGATTTATTGTCCTCATATCATAAAATAATGTCACATTGATATCTATAACCTAACAAATGGCACATATTGGTTATCTGAAGCTACATGTAAGTGCCACCATATATAAAGTGGGTCTCTACGCGACTACTTTTTTATTATCCAACTGTCTGCAAAGGACACCTAGCAACCACAGGCACTTGGAGCGTTACTTTCAATAAAATATAATGCTAAATAAATACGAAATCTATTTACTACCAAAGTCTTAATGTTTCTCTACTCTCTTTCGCCTATTATTGCCGACAATTTCCTGTAAATGCCGTGCAAATGCTCCTCTGCAACACACATGTATACCGCATGCACGCTGCCGCGCATAATATACACACTATATATTTCCCTATTATCTACTTCTGGTATTATCAGTGAGTCGGCCGAAACTGATGCGTCATGCAGACGGGAAGTATAAATTTTGCGAAGGTATATAATTATAATGTTTTGTGATTTATAATATTGATGAGACTGTAGCGCAATTACGGTATTTGTATCAACATGAATAGTAAAACCAAGGTATAAATACATTAATGGGTATCTGTGACGTAATAATGTATTTTTGTGGCGTATAATCAGCTGCTGCTGCTACAAGCCAGCAACTTTCCCCCGCAAATCTCCCGCACAGTATACTTTCACACGGACGCGACCATGCAGCATTGAACAGGAACACGTGCAGTATTTGAGCAAGAGGTGTTGCTAGGGTCTGTCATGCTACGCCGATTCGAAGCATGCTTGTGTACTCGGGCAGCTCGTACGACAAAGACTTCAGTGTGAGCTATACGCAGAAGTATTTCGAGATTAAAAGATTTCCTTGCATTCAGACATCGCGCGACAACCTCACCCAGAATATTCGTAATCATGCCACGCACAAGATCAATAGAGCCCGTGCTTCTGTGACGTTCGCACAGTGATGTAGGCGCAGCCGTGGAGTTAAAACGGTGGATTTTCCTTGCGTTCAGAAACGCGAGCTGGAGCTTACAGTGAAATAATCAAAGTTTGGCCACGATCAACACCAAAGCCATTACAATTTTAACCTCTGCTAGCTCTACCGGTGCACCCCCTTCGCTCCCGCTACAGAGTAGTCCCTAGCGGGAGCGAAGGGTTTACGGCGGTGGAGTCAACCCCCTGCATGCTAAAGGTGGCCCGGATCGCTCGCCGTCTTCCAAATTTCCTCGCTCATCGCAACGTTTTCAGCAAAGGTACCGGGATCGTCACATGCACTGTCCATGTTACGCGAGAAGCAGTAGAAGAGCAACATTTGGTACGCGTTAATTCGACTGCGCGTGGCCCAAAGTCAAACATGCGCGACTACAAACACTCGCTTCGATCTTATGTTTGCAGGGTTTTTTGGCCCCAAATTATCCCTCAAGGCCAGTCGCCAGCAAAACAGGTTGGCTCGATGGCAGAGATTAGCGTGTGCCTGCTGCCGCGTGCCTCTACGCGTGTTTGGCAGGCCCGACAACTACTACTAGCTCTCTTCACCGTCAACAAGCAGCGCATGCAGATTCTTAGTTTCTCTTCTACTCCCTTATAGCTACGTAAGCTACTTTTAGGCCATGGTGTGGCCATACAGTGAGTGGACTCAATTCAGCAGAGCCTAGAGGGAGAACTATATCAGGCAGCGAGAGTGTCACAGTCCGTTCTCACACCGCACAATACAACTGTTGCCGGACCTAGGAGTCTGCGCACATGAGGTGGTTACGTTATGACGACTACATCAATCTTTGTGCATTTAATAATTTTAGCATAATTTTTGTGCATTTTTTATCCTTCAGAGAATTTTCAAGGCGAGTCTAGCACATGGATGCAGAAAATGGCATGGTCCGTCCCTTCACCAACGCCACGCATTCGAAACAACCCCAACCAATGTAGTCCAGAATGCCTGCCCGCGTATAAACCTGCAAACAAGAGTAGCCTATAGCGCGTTCACACGTACCGTAAAACCCAGTTTCGAACGCGTATCTTACGGACTCCGTACGATACGCGTATAGCCTGACCTTGAGTTAAACAGCGTTCACACGTAGTTTTGGAATGTACGTACGTCGCTGTACACAAACCACAGGCACTTGAAGCGTTTCAACTGTAAACACACGCCGCCGCCATTGCGCGTACACTGACACATAAATATAGAGTCTACTATATAGTCAACAACAACTGTGTGCCACAACTGTGTGTCAACAATTACATACATGTCACAACCAATTATGCCACATTTATAACTTTATGCATTAATTGGTTCAAGGATAGAGATGATGTCCAGACTCCAGGGGCCCGTTGTCAGAAACAAAATTAGTCTTAACACTAGCATTTTCTCGTAGACCGTCGACAGCGA
>NW_014577132.1:386534-388679 GCF_000485595.1 Priapulus caudatus | reverse complement strand
AGAGAGAGAGAGAGAGAGAGAGAGAGAGAGAGAGAGAGAGAGAGAGAGAGAGAGAGAGAGAGCGAGAGAGCGAGCGAGAGGAGAGAGAGCGACCGAGAAGAGAGAGCGAGCGCGAAGAGAGAGAGGGAGAGAGTCAGTCAGACTAAATTGTTTATAAACAAACTAGCTGCGGGTACCCGCTGCGCTGGGTAAAATCGTCCTACTAATTCATACTACTAATAATCGGACACAATAGGAACATTGGGGAAAAATGTAGAATAATATTGGACACTATCAATATTTAGAAATCAGTGTAATAAGATAATGAGCATGGTAATAAACGCTTACGTATAACATTTATATGACCGCACAACCCAACTAAGAACCACTGGAACATAATGATAATAGTAATATGGTGTAAATGACAAAAAGTTATTATAAGAGCATATACGAATGGGTTGGACTTTTCATTTGAAAGCCTCTTGATAAACAATGTTTCCCGTCTTATTCTCTGGTGGAAATATGTAGAGATTGATGGCATCTCGAACTCTTGAGCTCCCCACGTAAAGCTGTAGACTCCATATAGACAGATCCGGGTAATCGGAACGCACCCATGCACACATAACAGCAGCCGAGGCGAAAATGCGGCCGGGCGACATATAAAAAGCGCCCGGTAATATCGGGCGGCCGGGGCGAGGGGGCACGCACGTGCGGCTGATCAGAATGTGTTTCGGTTTCACAATACCAGCAGCTGATGAAATGAGAGAGAGAAATATAGTGATCGATTTGTGTGTGGCAGCACTGTACAGTGAGTGCTGACATTGTGTGAAGATTCACGAATTGAGGGGTTTTTCACGGATTTTTCGGTGAGTTTGACGGTTTGGCAGGTTTTTTTCATCTAGGAACACTCCCCGGGTATAAGAGATGGCCCTGTGAAAATTGCATCCAGATCGCTTTTGCGGTTTGGCCGCCTATAGGGAAGATACATACATACATACATACATACGAACTCAAATATATATTAGATAACACCCACGCGGCACGCTACTGTATCAGTTACGTCATCGATTGAAATGTACATTCTGATTTCGCCGCGCGGCGTCCAAACTTTTGATGAAGATGGCGGGCAGAGGTAAGGTAGACGCACGTATAACGTACAGATTTCTTCAATGTCGGGGAGGATCAACACATTTCGACTGACAGTCAGCCATCGGGCTCTGCAAGCCAGCATGCTCCACCATATCCCGACATTGCACACTACTGTAACTTTGACGGAGAGAGCCATGCCAAGGACAGTACAAAATTTTTACAAACAGTGCAAAAAATTTTCATTGGTAGGTTTGACGATTCAATTCTGCAATTACTTATCTCAAGATTGATTAAACTGAAGTTAAGAAAGTAATTCTTTCTGCACTTTTGAGCGCAATATACATTTGACCTATCCTGCCGGGACATTCTTCTCACTCTGTTCCGATAGATGGCGTGCATACTGCATCGTATTACGTAGACTGGTACCCGGTCCCACCTCTCGGCTTAGTTACTCGATGGGGCGAGTAATCGAGGTGAGAGCGAGTACCAGTCTACTTTGGTGGTACTATCAGCCATGCTATCAGCCACCCACCTGCAAGGTAGACAGGTAGTACTATTTATAGTTGGCCTTAATCAAAAACAGACGTTTGCAAGTGCTATTGACATTGTATTCCCAACGAACAGAATCTCATACAGAGAATAAAGTTCATACATGATTTAAGGCGCATAAACGTTGTTCAAGTAAGTTTTGCATGCAGAATTTCACTGTGAAATTTAAGTCTTCCACGATCACACAAGTACCATCAAACACAGTTCAGTCCTTTGTTAACAGTCAACAAATCCATGTTTAACCCTCCTCTTTAGGGTCAAAAAGTTATCAGACACTTACTCTTCGCACGTCAGCGGAAAGCACATTTCATGGTCCTTTCAATAAAGTCATAAAAATGGTAGGTTACCGCTGAAACAAAAAAGTTTTTCAATTGCTCCGTCAGACCATGTTCTCAGAAAATGTCTAAAATCTGCCCTGTGCCCCATTGACCTTTGACCTGTGACCTCCAATTTCGGCACAGTGATGGCTTTTCCTACCATGATGCTATACACCGACTATCGCGACCCTAGGTCGAGCCGTTTAGATTT
>NW_014577132.1:380431-385095 GCF_000485595.1 Priapulus caudatus | reverse complement strand
CACCTCTTGACCTTGACCCCACCCCCCCGCTTCGACATTCCAACTCGTTTTTGGATTCCCCCCCACCCCCCACGTCCCGAATAGTCGACGTCGAGCGGTTAAGATTTGTGCCCAACTGTTGACGCACGCACGGACGGACGGACGGACGCACGGACGATCATGCGATTCTACAAGCTGCATCTGACTATACGTCAGATGAGCTAAAAATGAGCAATCTCTTCTTACAACGCAAACGTGCTTCACCTGACCTTGGCAGATAGCAGCTCGACGCAGCTAAGCTCGGCTTTAGGAAGCTCGGGGATCTACTTCTAATCTTCATAACGACTCGCCCAAGCGAAACCGAACGTAACAAGAAGTAGGAAGCAAGGACGGAGAAAGAACGGAGCAAGCCTTTATACCTCTTGTTACAAATCCCACGCAGCATCAGGCATCGACATGCGCCATAATATTACAATACATCACCCGCATTATTAGCATTGGGGGTGGTGCAGTGCAGGAGCCACGCCCGAGGACAAACTGCATTCCAAATTTCCACAAAATATAAATTATATTATAAATTAAATTATAAATTAAATTATAATATTATAATCAGCTGCATAGGGAAAGGAATAATCTGCATGGTGATATATATTCGTGCTCTCCACTGGGTCGATCAGGGGTTCTCATCCACCTGTGACTCCTCCGCTCATCTGATTACAAGAAACTATTTTTAGCATTCTATTTGCAGAGATTATCTTCCCACATACGATTTATAAATAAACCCGGGGGGAGAAACGGTAGAACGGCAAAGAGGCAGGGAGAGGGAAGGGAAGGGCCGTATGGAAGAGGAGAGATGAAAGAGATATATAGATAGAGAGCGAAAGTGAGATAGGGGAAAGGAGGTCAGAACAGGAATAGAGGAAGAGAGATGGTATGGGAGAAGATAAAGGATTGTGGTGAGTGTGGTGAGAGAGAGAGAGTGTGTGTGTGTGTGTGTGTGTGTGTGTGTGTGTGTGTGTGTGTGTGTGTGTGTGTGTGTGTTTGTATACATGTGTGTGTGCGTGTGCGTGTGCGTGTGCGTGCGTGCGTGCGTGCGTGTGTGTGTGGAAACGGAAGGAAGGAAGAGAAAGAATGAGAAAAAGAGGCATACTTCAGTCATAGTAGCCTCATATGTCAAACTGCGCACAAAAAACACACTTGGGCACAATCAATCACGCACGAAGTTGCGTCTAACTATCTATAACTACCTTTCAGTTGAGCAGCTAGCATAATTTCCTCTGCCCTGGTCAGTAGCAAGCACTAACTAATAATATGTAGCCAGTGGTGTGCATTTATTATCAGCCACACCCATACGCATTCTCACACGAACACACATACTTTCACTGAAAAGCACATACACCACCATTGATCGTGACATATTATCATTACATGTAACTATTCCTTTTTGCTGGCATTTTAAATCAATTCATCTATTCCTCTCAGTACATGACGCTTTTCTTCTAGCAAAATATTCTGAGCAGCGAATTTGCATTAAACTGCTCAGTCTCTCTCTTTTCACCACGGAAACCCATACGACTAATAATAGGACAGTGACAGTGAACGATTCCATGGAAAAGTCTGAAACACGGTCATTGCAAGCGTTGGTCGTAGTCGCCCGAGGGTACCTACTATACGCGTCAAGGCTCACTGCTGCTTTTCACTGCGCCATCGTGTCAACCAGTAAAACTCTATAGACAACGCTACTTCTCTGGCAATAGTGAATGAATTTATTGCCACAAGGACAGCGTCAAAAATTCTCTGTTCGCCTGCCAGCAGCAACACCAACAACGGGCTAATAACTGGTCAACCGGGCAGTTACTACCGGTTTGCAGTCAAGCGGCAACGTGCAAGGACGCCAGTGTTCTCTTGAAACTTCTAACGAGGCTACTCCGACCGCTACGCGAGGTGAAGGCAGAGTGCGTCAGTAGGTTTATGCCGGTCTCTCTCTCTCTCTCTCTGTCTCTCTGTCTCTCTGTCTCTCTGTCTCTCTCTCTCTCTCTCTCTCTCACTTACTGCTACCTGGTCAGTGGCCACTGCCAAAGGGGATGCTCTATGAGAAATGTAGTTAACTACAGCTAGCTCATTCGAGTGCGTCTGCAGGTTGCCCCACAAGGCCTGTGTGGACACAGTGCAGCGAAATACTCTCTCAAACCACATACTTTTTCGCAGTGGAGTGTTTTGATGGAGGGAGTGGCAGACCTTGATCATAGCTGTTAAAAAACGACTTCAACTTCAAGGCTGATCTTCGCACGGTAGCTGTGAAATCGAAAGCCGAGTGTTGGCGGCCTCACTTGCCGCCTCTTTCGGCGAGAAAGTGCAAATTTCCTTATTTGTAAGCGAATTTATTCTTTTCACAGAACACACACACGAGAGACACGTCACACTATGCCAGTGCTGCCGCGGGCTGCCTATAGTGTAAGACCAAGCGGATTTATTATCTCTTGGTAAGATCTAGGGCAAAAACAGCACGTCATGCGAGTAAACTGTAAACAACTGCAACAACATTCATGCAAGGGCCAGCTTCCGATCTCGGTTTTAATTCAGGCTCACAATAAATCTCTGCGTTAACTACTTGTCGACAGTAGAAGTTTATTACTAATTAGTGTAGCCAACCCATCAGATCTGGTCGTTTAATATACATGGCTCTGTATAACGAAGTGTCATTTCTCGTTGGCGTATTTTCTCTATCTTGTGACGTACAACTACGAACCTATGGTGATTAATGTCAATGTGTCTAAGCTTCGTAGTATTGTATTCCCAAAGACTTCCCAACGTTCGATCACTAATTCAAGTTAGTTATCAAAAATCCCCTACGCTGGTATTGCGTGTCTTTGTATAGATGCGAAGTCAGATAGACAAATTACTAAAATCCTCTGACACACAATTAATACAGCACACAACACCCGACTGTTAAACACTGATGTAAGACATCGGCATCAATACTATGTGGAATGTAGAGGCCGGGGAAAGTAGAGAACCACTAAAACCTATATAATATACAAGTTGACATCGTCCCACGTCTCATATAAATCCCTACTGGGTGATGACGACTAACTTCACGCTTACACTGCAACACGCATAAATAAATAAATAATATATATACAGTATATACGGCACACGCAAAATACCAAGTAAATATTCACAATGGGTAAAAAGCCCACGGGCAAGCATAACGCTCTAATAGCTGTGAAACGTTCTCCCACCACAACAAGTCCACTTGGAAATGGTTCTTTCTTGGTCAATGTCAAATACAGTTCACACGTTTCTGACTACCTGTCTGTGAATTAGTTCCCCTACGTGAACCCTTTCGCATGCGACCCAATGCCCCCATTCGCTACCGCGTGCAGTTGACCATAACAATTATAGCCAGATGATGCAAGCGAGAGTGCCTTCTCTTGGAAGTAGAGCAACCTCTTACTGACCGGATCTCGCTCATTGTAACTTGCGTTATATACTTAGCGAACTGATGCGATCAATAATGACATTCAATGGCAAGCACAACGTTTGCGCGCCCACAAGGCAGGCGACACTGAATGACCTAGCGGCGACGCCATTTATAGATTCAAGGGCAAACTGGCCTAACGAAATGCAGACTTGACGCTTCGACTCAAATACAAACACAAGTGTATATAGACGTAGAACATGTGGGCGCATGGGAGAGCGTGCCCGTCAGCCATGCTAGGGGCCCTTTTACAAGATATGAACCGTCTGCCCATCTACAAGCCCTTTAATGGCCCTCCAAGCCAGCCCCTCGCCAGCACAATATCTTGCAGAGCCTTCGCGAATAACGACGCACGTCTATGGCTAGATAACGATAACGAAACACTGCAGACAAGTTAGGTCTCTGTCTGTTGGGTTACGCCATATAACGTCTAGTGTCTGGCTGCAGCCAGCGACTGATGGCGGAAATACTTTCCCGTGAGCGTGTGTCAGAGAACCTCTACTGCAGTCGGTTTTACGGGCGTTCACCGGAAACCACTGGACTCTGTGCACTTCTTGGAAAGACTGAGCAAAATCTATAGCTAGTACTCGTGCTGATCGATGGAGGGTGTGACCAACAACCAACAGAAGAGCACACGTTTAATGCTGTGTCATATAACAAGCTAAAAGCTCCAACGACGTAACTAGTTGCATAGATTGCCACACATACTGCGTACTAACAACACTTCCTGTAAACACTCAGCCGTTCACTCTCCCTGTACACAGACCCGCTACGTACACGCACTATGAGATGCTAGCTTTATACGCTGTAAACTGAACAGTTAATTTTAGCTACATGCTCTCCCAAACAGCTGGGGCTACAAACTCCATGCAAATACTAGCTGGTTACTGGGTCACTCTGTGGCGTTAGCTACACATTATATGCAAACATTACATCTACACGCAAAATGAGGAATTCGTTTCAGCCACACACTCCATGCATACATTTAACCTCACGCCCCCACTCTACAAAGTTAGCCACACACACACACACACACACACTCACACTCACACTCACACACACACACACACACACACACACACACACACCACACACACACACACACACACACACACACACACCACCTACGTAACGTACCGTACTCCGTACGGAACACCCGCCGTTATCGGTACTTTAACGTAAACTTCCGTTAGACGTACCAACC
>NW_014577132.1:375249-380421 GCF_000485595.1 Priapulus caudatus | reverse complement strand
TTACGACCGTACCAACCAACCTACCTACTACGTACGACTACTAACTTTAACCTTACTACCGACCCACCCTCCTACTAACTAACGTACACACACACACACACACACACACACACACACACACACACACACACACACACACACACACACACACACACACACACACCACACACACACACACACACACACACACACACACCCTGTAAACACGGTTACCTCTCGGAACATCGCCGTATGGCTTTACGTAAATCCTTGAGCACCATGTTGCTGTTGCCAGCGCTGCACTACATGTGGAAGCAAACAGGATAGCGCAAGCCTATTTCCGCAAACCCGAGAGGGGAAAAAAGAAGGGACCGACTACTCGCATCAAGCAAGACACCGGGGCGAAATGCTTGTGTAACGTATCGGCACGCAAATTCCAGTGACGATAATTTAACCTATATCTAATCGGGAGGGTTCTGTCGCTTATCCAAGCCCCTGGGCAGACCGCAGCCTTTACGCTCGACCTCAATGGGAATGGACACTAGAGTGATACATGTCTGACATCCTCACAGCATAGCGTGTATACTTCATTCGCAGACGACCCCCCATTTAACGTCGCGGTCATTAAGAGAAGCTTCAACGACAGGAAAGAGAAACAGACGAACGCCGGCGATTTTAACGAAACGCAGAAAAAATTGTCAGACGATAATGACAGCAGTGGCACAGGATAGAACTTTTGAGGAGTCTCGCTGTCAAGGGAAATCAGCAACGGGCCAATCGTGAGTACAACTACCCAAGTGAAACATTAAACACCAGAATCGAACACTTGCTTGCCCGCGAACACCGTCGCGTGTACACACCACCGTGCATTACGTACCGTCGCTTACACACAGCAAATACGTACACGGCAAATACACGGCAATGAATCTGCACAATACAGCTCAATATGTACAGAAATTACTGACTCAACACTACGCTGCAAAAAGTGATGTAAACCAGAAAGTAAATACATGCGCACCACAGAATCAGGGCAGGCGTGATATCAGCACATGACTGTCCATTTTTAAAGACCAGTGAAAGATGATCGGCAGACTGCAGAAATGTTATTGCAAATGCTGATAAATTTGCATTGCTGGTTGGCCTAGGAATGCCTGGGTTCAGTTTCGAGCACTTTTTGATTTGCCCAAAATCACAGCAGCGTAGTAGCATGTGACGCACGCACGCACACACACACACACGCATGCACGCACGCACGCACATATATTTATATATGGTTATTATTTTGTATTATAATGATATAATTGTGAAATAAATAATATGCACTTTATACTTGCGATATAAAGTGTATAACACTGTTTGTTAATATAATCGCAAGTTACAAATGGCAATATTGTCAAGATACTGAAATCTCGAACCCACTTGTTCCCAATCTTCACGACAATTACCGGGTTAGCATAGCCACTTACTAATACAAGAAATAATATTTAACAAAGTATTTAATAATAAATATAATAGAGAAGTTATTTGCTTTTATATTATTCTGTAAAATGGTGCTAATGCCTTTGTTACAACAGGAGTTTGACACAGTTACACACTGTTACAATCTTGAGAATACATTACTTCGATATTTCACTATAAAAAACTCATATAAAGGGTAAAAAAATTAAATCTAACAACTTCGCAATTTTTAATTTACGATTCTGCCATTAGAGACGTTACAGAGTTGTTACAGGCTGGGGGAGAACAAGCCGAACTAACAACACAAAGGCATAGTTACCACCTCAATTTCCGAGCAGTGAACATTTTACACGATCAAAGAAATCCACCGAACTATCGTATAATTCATGCCTCTTTCGGGTAAAATCACTCTGCAGAAAGACCGGGATGTTTACCAATCCTTCGCCACGCTTATGTTTACCTCACATCTAACAAAGCCGCCCCGACCCACCCAGCCGGAACGCAAAAAATACCTACCAGAGTCGAAAAAATTGCGCATGCTATTTTTATCACATCTACCTGCCAACAGTGAAGCCTCCGCGTACCTCGTCATGCGCGCAAGAGCGCGCGTCTGTCAGACTTAGATAGATCTGCCAGGGTGAGCGAGAACTCCCCTAGAGGACACGTTTCTCTAGCAGCACAGAGCCAGTCGGGCTTTAGCATTGTGATCGAGAAGAACACCTACGATTATCCACTCTCATGGACGTGTCAAAGGGGTGGGGGGGATATCACCCTCTCCCAACGAAAAAATCCTTTAGGCAAACAAGAGAAAAGAACCGGCTTGGGCAGCATGCAGCAAACTACCATAAAGGGAGCTTCGGTAGTGCTACACATAAACCAGCCTGTAGTATACTCCCACACAGCTTCCCCGTACGCCTAACTCACCCCCTACCCTAGCAGCATCACACTCATTTCATCCAGACCGAGTTGTTGACGTCCACCAGCTCCCTTTAAAAAAAACTCGGGGTTTTATCGCGCACGTCAGATGCCCATACTCCCCAGAGTAATGAGTCACCTGCGCAAATGCTGCCGGCAGTACGTCCCCCCCCCCCTACTCACCCAGCTTCATTGATCGCTCCTAGTGGCTTCATTCTCGTTTTCACTCGCTCGCTCGCTCGCGCGCTTATTTGCTCGCTCTCGTCTGCTCCACTGTCGCCCACGTTCATTCCTCCTTCCACACCCCATTCCCTCCTTCTCTTTTTTTTCATCTCCGCCTCCCTTTTTCTCTTCCCCTCTCCTTCCCCCTCATCATCCGACTCTCGCCCCCCCCACTTCCTTTTTCCCCCTCTCTCTGTAACTCTCCCCATCGCTTTCGATTTTCCCCTCTCTCTCGCTGTCACTATTCCACCCTCTCTCCCTCCCTCCCTCTCTTTGCCTGTGTGTACAGTCACTGCTCTTTCTCTCCGCGCACAGTCGCACACAAACACAGCTATTGATTCTGCCGGGTCATTGACTGCGCGCGGGCGTCCTTGTAGCTCGCCCGCAGAGAGAATGTTCTAGATCCATCCAGCTGACAGAGCTCTGTCGCGAGCGGTGTAGATAGCGAGAGTGGACCACGCCCTACGTCACGGTCGGGCAGCTGAGCTCTGATCTTGTTGACGTTGCTGAAAACGCCGCCCATTTTGGTGCGGTCTGACGTGACCAAAACGCGTTAAAAAACGAAAACAGACCGTCTCCGACGTCACATGCTGGTCACCTGGTTTTAGTATACGTGTGTATGCTATGTGAACGTATAGTGCGTACGCGGGTGTGTGTGTGTGTGTGTGTGTGTGCGCGCGCCTGCGTGTGTGCCTGCGTACGTACGTACGCACGTGCATGCGTGCGCGTGTGGGTTATCTGCGTTAATTGTGTGTTGTGTGTGTGTGTGTGTGTGTGTGTGTGTGTGTGTGTGTGTGTGTGTGTGTGTGTGTGTGTGTGCGTGCGTGCGTGCGTGCCGCAATTATCAATTCAATCAAACAACGAACGCGATCACCAGGAATAAACCACCAAGCGTCACACCCACAATTGGCGGAGGGAAGATAACTACTAATCCAGAATCCAGATCGAGTTAGAAATGCACCCTAAGGCGCTGATGAGCGAAGCCAATGGGTCTCTAATTGCACTAAATATACACCGACTTGTTACTGATGGGCCACACAGCAAGTAATTAGCACCTGTAAAGCCGAACAGTGTGCGAAAACAAGCGAGCACAACTCAAACGCCACCTCCCGTGCATGTTAATTGTGTTAATTTGTTAGCCACTAAACGAAGTTATCCAAGCCGATTAATATACCATTGGCATTTCATATGCATCTTGGCAGCTCGTGTAATAATTATACATGTGCGAGTGTCAAGCGTGAACCAAAAACTGGGTAAAAACTAAAAAGGTACAGGTATTACGGGGTGGTGGTGACACTAAGTGATGTGCAAGCGGAAGCTTGAGATAGGTGTGAGCGCCACTCACGATCGCCATCACATATAGACAGGCTTCTTCTACAGTACAACAGCCGAACAAGTACGCGTGTGTTACGAATGTGTATGCGTCTGTGCATGCTCTTAGTCTTGCGTATACCCGTGTGCACTCACTCGTGCATATGTGAGTAGGCGAGAGTTGAAAGGGGTAGAGTGAGTGTATAGCGAGCGGGGCATTGGTCCAGTTCCAGGCGCAATTACGCGTTGGCACAAGAGCGACAACAGAGGGTGTGCTAGTGTATGCTTACACAGCAGACAGCAGGGCGTACCCCCCCCCCCGTACTGCGGGGAGAGGGGTTCAATGTTACGCAAGCATCTAGTAACGCACGCTAGTATTGCTACAGATGTACTACAAGGGTCACGAACTATTACATTAGTTTCAGCTTGGTATTTACACAGAAAACAGCTTCTTTACATTATAGGCATGCAGTACACACACACACACACAGTTCTTACACGCACACGCAGTACCTTTGCTATCAAACAAACACATGTACATTCCCAACATATATATATATGGGTTAGAGACCCTCGCCCTACACATACGTCAAGGTGTCACGGGACAAAACCTAGCTGCCCCGGTAACATCCCAGTTGGCTTACTCCCATTTCGCCTTCTCCCATTTCGTCTACTCGGCCCAAGGATAGAGAACATGGGTCCCAATAAAACCAATGTGCCTAACCCTAACCCTAACCCTAATTCTAACCCTAACCATAACCCTAACCTATTATATTGATATAATATTATATTTATATTGATGTAAATGACATTGGTTTTATTGGGACCCATGTTCTCTATCCTTGAACCACTAGGGCCCACTACTAGTACTGCTGAGAGGGTCTATGTCCCCCGGGGTACTGCCAGAACGTACCCTGGGTACGGTCCGGTATACCGGAACGTACCCTGGTACTATCTAATATGCCGAACCGTACCTCGTCTACTCCACTAACGAGTCTAGGAAGTCGCTTACGCCTACTCCCGACCCTAACCCGAACCCTAATCCTAACCCTAATCCTAACCCTAACCATATCAAATAGTGACCAGGGTACGTTCCGGCAGTACCCTGGCCGACATAGACCCTATGTATGAGCACTAGTACTAGTAGTAGTACTACTACTAGTACTACTACTTAGTACTACTACTAGTAGTAGCACCTGGTAGTAGTACTAGTAGTAGTATCAGGAGTAAGATAATATAGCCTATACTATAGGCTATAGCCTATAGGATCCTATATTATCTTACTCC
>NW_014577132.1:369226-375239 GCF_000485595.1 Priapulus caudatus | reverse complement strand
GTGTGTGTGTGTGTGTGTGTGTGTGTGCGTGCGTGCGTGCGTGCCGCAATTATCAATTCAATCAAACAACGAACGCGATCACCACGAATAAACCACCAAGCGTCACACCCACAATTGGCGGAGGAAAGATAACTACTAATCCAGAATCCAGATCGAGTTAGAAATGCACACTAAGGCGCTGATGAGCGAAGCCAATGGGTCTCTAATTGCACTAAATATACACCGACTTGTTACTGATGGGCCACACAGCAAGTAATTAGCACCTGTAAAGCCGAACAGTGTGCGAAAACAAGCGAGCACAACTCAAACGCCACCTCCCGTGCATGTTAATTGTGTTAATTTGTTAGCCACTAAACGAAGTTATCCAAGCCGATTAATATACAATTGGCATTTAATATGCATCTTGGCAGCTCGTGTAATAATTATACATGTGCGAGTGTCAAGCGTGAACCAAAAACTGGGTAAAAACTAAAAAGGTACAGGTATTACGGGGTGGTGGTGACACTAAGTGATGTGCAAGCGGAAGCTTGAGATAGGTGTGAGCGCCACTCACGATCGCGTCCTCAACATATAGACAGGCTTCTTCTACAGTACAACAGCCGAACAAGTACGCGTGTGTTACGAATGTGTATGCGTCTGTGCATGCTCTTAGTCTTGCGTACAAACCCGTGTGCACTCGTGCATATGTGAGTAGGCGAGAGTTGAAACGGGTAGAGTGAGTGTAGCGGGGCATTGGTCCAGTTCCAGGCGCAATTACGCGTTGGCACAAGAGCAACAACAGAGGGTGTGCTAGTGTATGCTTACACAGCAGACAGCAGGGCGTACCCCCCCCCCCCTGTACTGCGGGGAGAGGGGTTCAATGTTACGCAAGCATCTAGTAACGCGCGCTAGTATTGCTACAGATGTACTACAAGGGTCACGAACTATTACATTAGTTTCAGCTTGGTATTTACACAGAAAACAGCTTCTTTACATTATAGGCATGCAGTACACACACACACACAGTTCTTACACGCACACGCAGTACCTTTGCTATCAAACAAACACATGTACATTCCCAACATATATATATGGGTTAGAGACCCTCGCCCTACACATACGTCAAGGTGTCACGGGACAAAACCTAGCTGCCCCGGTAACATCCCAGTTGGCTTACTCCCATTTCGCCTATTTCCCATTTCGTCGACTCTCAGAACGAGCAATATTCCCATTTCGCCTTCTCCCATTTCGTCTACTCGGCCCAAGGATAATAGAGAACATGGGTCCCAATAAAACCAATGTGCCTAACCCTAACCCTAACCCTAATTCCAACCCTAACCCTAACCCTAACCCTAATCCTAACCCTAACCCTAACCGTAACCATAACCCTAACCTATTATATTGATATAATATTATATTTATATTGATGTAAATGACATTGGTTTTATTGGGACCCATGTTCTCTATCCTTGAACCCACAGGGCCAACTAACACACACACACTGTCACATCAGCTCAGTCATGAGAGTCGACTAGGCTGTATGTAGTGTTGCCAACCAAATGCAGCAAGCGTACATGACAGACAGTAGCAATGCCACTGCTTTCATAATCAATAAGTACACCGCTATTGTAAGGAGATTTCATAATTCTTTGTATCGACCACACCCAGCTAGCATATTTCATTCCAAGATACGCGTGACAGATTTCCAATTGCTAGTGCATTGTGTGTGCACTATCCACACGCATGCACCTGCCACTGCCACTGCCACTGCCAGGCCGCGGCCCAGGAGCGGGGCCAGGGCGTGGAAGTGCGTGCGTGTAAAAAAACAAAAACCGTCTCCCTCCCTCGACCACCACTGACCGCTGCAACCCTGACCCCCCCGCCCTACTTCGCACCAACACCCAACACAATCACACAAAACGACCCCGCTGTCAACACATTTGTGGTACGTCCGACAAACGTACGCGCACGGAAAAACGTTTAGACTGCTGCTTACCCTAGCGAGTTAAAGAATTTGCAGATGATGAACTCGTTGTCGTCGTATTTACACTCGGACAGTCGGCGGATGACCTTGCTCAGCACGCCCTCAACGTCCGGCGCGCCCCCCGCATCGTCCAGCCCTGCCGGCAGCACCCCCTCCTCCTCCGCCTCCACCGGCGCCCCGTTCGTCCAGTCGCCCTCCTCCCACGCGTCTGCAGGCTTGACGCGGTAGGGGATCGTACTGTGCTCGCCTTTGCCGGAAAATATCGCCGAGATTGAGTCTCGCCAGCTCAGGTCAGAGCACTGCTTGATGTCGGCGAACCCCGTACTACTCAGCAACATCGCGCCCTTTAATGCGGTGATGGCAAATACTATGTATGCAGATATGTGAGCGAACGTATTGTCACGCTACGCTAACTGTACGTGCGGTGCTGTATTGGCCGTGCTTTCTGTAATTGTTGCGCCCGCTCGCGGACCCCGCTATATATATGAACGCCGACGAACACTGAATGGATGACGTCAGGAAGTGGGCGGGGCTTAATGGGCGAAGTGGCTTAATGGGCGGGGCTTAATGGCGAAGGACATGTAGCGCCATCTACAGAGAACATATTTTACTTTGCATTATAGGCACTTCGCTAGTCATGAATAGTTCATGGAATTTGATAATAACCTCGCAACATCATCACATCACGTTATGATAAACAATATATACACGCTCATTCTCTCATGGGCATTTCCACACAAATTCACTACGTAATGAAAAAACACAATTTAATCCCCAAACTGCACTGAACATAAAACTTCACAAAACGATAAAACAATATATACTTTTCGAAAAAAAAAGTTCACAAGTAAAATTATTGAATATTGATACCAAAAGTTCGAAAAATCAGCAATTTTTACAATTAATTAAAAAAATACCATTCTTATATTGGAGAAGAAGTTCCATTTATTGATTGGGATTCTATTAACGAAATTTTAATACGCATGCAAGTACTCACAATTCCCATCATATATATAGTAGATGCACGCACTGATGGAAGTAAAATGTTTTGTCCTTTGATTTTATTACAAAAACTAAGCTTTTTGAGTTATTATGTGATAACATGGACTCTTGCAATGCCATTACCTATTGATCATATTGCCTCACACTATTGATCTGGGAATATTGAACTAATAGAAACTGGAACAGAAAAGATGTGGAATTTATAAAGAAATGCACAGCCACATTGTTTACAGATCACATCAAAGAACACGTTAACAACAACTCAACCCCCACCGCATGCTATGACTAAATAATCAACCTGAAGTTTTGCACGGCAATTAGACCTTAGAGAATGGCTCCACGTCTGGTTGGGAAGCAAAAGAGTATAGTTTTAAGCCTTTCTAACTGCAATAGTTACCTATCAAAATGCACTAGTTAGCATTTAACTTTAAAAAATAAGGAATTTACCTATGACATTGGTTGCTAACAAACATGAAAAATATCAATAAATTATTATATTGAGCACACACTCGTAAAAAGTGTATCAGAAGGATCTGAATATATGACCACTTAGCATCAATAAAAGCTATGTGAAAGCACTAGATAAAGTCATTTACTTCAAGAGTGTTTTTTTTATGCATTTCAAAGTCCTGAATTCTATTCAATCACCAGCTACTTGTTATGATAATCATAAAATCAAATAGCAAAAGACCAGCCAATATTGCTGGACTGACATGATAAATGCAGTATTTCCCCTGGCCAAAAAGGTCTGTGAGGTGGTAAATGTTTTTTTGGTGTGTTTGCGAGTTTCCAGGTCCTAGCAAAGCGAGGAATTTCCCCGCAGAATTTTTTTGAAAAAATGGTGCAATTTGGTGCATTCTATTTCTAAGCTATAATTAGGCCCGCCTCGTTCGTGTCAATGCAGGGGAAACACCGAAATGGGTATTGGCTGTTCTTCGACTGCAACATACAGTAACTGGTGCTCACATAGAGATGCACCCATCTGTCTGTCACTGCTAATCCATTGAAATAAAGCAGCAAACACATAAGTTTGACTTTGTTGTATAAAAAAATGATGCAATTCTGCTGAATGATGTTGCCATGATGAAAACCCCAGTAAACTATGTATTTTGTGAATTTGCATAAAGTTTGTATCTTGTCAATGGCAAGTTACGTGTGAAGTTTATGCACTGAATTTGTGCTCGCCTAGCATGAATAAAGTGCATGTTGCCTATGCACTGAAACTATGTGAATTGGAATTTTTAAATAATATTTGTCTAGCTTCTTGAGATCTGCTGCTCTATGGGCGCCATCTACTGGTGAATTCTAACTATACGTAATGGTGACCAGCGTACGCTTCCTTCCTTATTGAACATAAGCATAATAGGTGGCACCACCATCCAACACGCTCTAGTTCAACGAATGTTGCCACAAGACGACTATTATTAACGGCACCCCCGCTAGCTGGCCTAAACCAAGAAGGAGTTAAAAACGCTAAATTTTTATGTGTTACAAGGGCACCATTTAGTCCTTGTTTGTTTTGGACTTTGGTGCTTTTAAAGAAGACTAGCGTGATGGCTTATTTTACACACACAAAATATTGTTCATTGCGGTGCTTAGCGAACTGGCTGTAGAAATACGCCCGGTAGAAATAGAAGATCTGCACATAACTTGAAATAATTATGCCTAGTAGAGCATTTGTTGGTATCAGCATTCACTAGAACAATAATAAATCGCACACATATATGCCTCGTTGTATTCTCCTGGTTTTACCCATTCTAGATACTCACCCACTACTGTATTAATGATAGGCATCACATCGCACATCGTATGTAGACGTACATGTAAATTTCACATAATATAATTTAAGATCATATATATTATCAGGAGTTAATGAGACAAACTCTGTCTCATTAACTCCTGATAATATATATGCCACTTCAACAACCGCTGACAGGTGCAATCAGGCAGACACACACAATCAGGCCTTCCTATGCCTAGCGGTGTACGCGATATGCCCCTCGTGGCGTTTAATCAGATTCAAATCAGGATGACACCTGAACCAACAGACGACGAACACACGCCGCAGACAGATTGCCAGAACACACTCGACAGAATATTAGGCCCTTCCACGTTCAGTCATTTGAGACAAGCTCTTGTCGAATCACATACCACACGGGTCTAGACAGGAAGTGGAGTATGCTATCATCTAAATATTTTACATGCTTGAGCACAGTAAAGACTTGAGTTAAGAATGCATCGTAACACACTACCGCTGCTGCCCTGCTGCTTCCTCTAACGCTGCATACCAGACATGATACGTGACACGGCGGTCCTCATTCACACGTAAAACATCCGCACGCGGACTCGAACACACACAAATACATGCGCACACAGACATACGTACCCACACAAATACATGCGCACGCAGACATACGTACCCACACAAATACGTGCGCACACAAATACATGCCCACGCAGACATACGTACACACACAAATACGTGCGCACACAGACATACGTGCACACACAAATACATGCGCACGCAGACATACGTACCCACACAAATACATGCGCACACAGACATGTGCGTACACACACAAATACATGCGCACGCAGACATACGTACACACACAAATACATGCGCACACAGACATACGAACCCACGCAAATACGTGCGCACACAGACATACGTACACACACAAATACGTGCACACACAGATATACGTACCCACACAAATACGTGCGCACACAGACATACGTACCCACACAAATACGTGCGCACACAGACATACGTACACACACAAATACGTGCGCACACAGACATACGTACCCACACAAATACGTGCGCACACAGACATACGTACACACACAAATACGTGCGCACACAGACATACGTACCCACACAAATACGTGCGCACACAGACATACGTACACCCACAAATACATGCGCACACAGACATACGTACCCACACAAATACATGCGCACGCAGACATACGTACACACACATGCACGTATGCCCGCACGCACGCATACACGTACTAATGCTCTGAAAATGTTATATATAT
>NW_014577132.1:360330-368902 GCF_000485595.1 Priapulus caudatus | reverse complement strand
CCTCTTTGTAAACTTACTTCGATAATTAGACAATTTTATCGGCAGGGTGGAAGGAAATACAATTTTCATAAAGAATATGTCAATGTATAATCTTGTGAAAAGGAACCAGACGAGTGTGAGCACACAGACGTGGTTTGTCGTTCGTATATAATTGCCTATATAATTGCCAAACTGACCCTAATTTGCTATATTTTTTTTTAAATATCAAAACCCTGGCCTTATTCATTCACATTACCAAAAATGAGCAAAAATCTGTTTGAACCTGAACTGGACTAAATGGGCAATTCCGCATTTTGCCAAAAATTTGCGCGAGGCTCGAAAGTACGTCGATCTAGCGTGCCTTCCAAAATAGGACGTTTAAGTATGGGTAGCCATATAGCGAGTAACAAATATTACCAATTTCTAAACATGTGGGTCAAACGGTTCTGAGTTACTTTTTTTTCGGGTTGACCATAGCGAAATGTGACGCGACGGACGGTACGGACAGACGAGGACGACGAGCCCATCGGCAATAGGTCAGCCTTTGCGATTGTCAAGGCAGCTAAAAATTTATCTTCCAAACAATAAACTCTTCAAACATGGTCTAGGATTAGTAGGTAGGAAAGGAAAATAAAGCTCATCAACATTAACTACACAATTGTGCGATATATATATCGCAACTATCCTATCTGTGAGATGTCCAGCCAAATTTGCCAATCAATTGAAAAAGATCAGAGCCAACACGACTTTCTTATGTTCGGCATGAGGGAAGGCCTCAAGACTTCGTGGCTGGCTTGCTTGATATGCTCAAATAGATTTCTCTCCACCTAAGTCGCTGTTAACTAGCACAAGTCGACTCTGAGAATATGCAAGCGCTTGCGAATGTCAACCACGTGCCTGTTTTCAACGTCATCCTCGGTGTGCTCATGCAAAACAAGTTGCTTATACATGATACCTAACCAAGTAAGCTAATAAGATACCGTAATTGGAGTAATAAATAAGGTATTATTAGGCTCTGTGATAACTACCAAGAGTACGATAATAGAACACAAGAGTTATCACACCTGATTTCCGCATTTTGAACCGATTTTTTTCTTCATCAGAAATTTGCCTGCCATCTATAGAATGAATCAAGTGTATACGTTCCTCAGCTTATTATGACCACTAATCACTCGACCGTTCGTGTACTGATACTTCGTTTACATATATAATTGCTATGCTTACTATTCTGCTAAATCGTAATCTTGCACGAGGCTGACATTCGCACCATTTACGCTATTGTGTTTGAGGTGTTGAGACAAAATTTGTGAAAGCCTATAGTTGGCCAGCCAATATTTAGCAACGTCGGACTGTTTCAAATCGATTCGTGCGCCGATAGCGGTGGAGAGTACAAATCTTAAATTTTTCGAATTTTGATCTTGTGAGGACGCGCGAGCAGACGCCGCTCAGTTATCCCGGTGGGATTCGCCCAAACAAAGAAATTGGCAGGTACGTATGCTTACACGCTTAATAAGCTAATAATACAACTAGAAAGCGGCAGTTTGTCGCAATTTACATGTTCATCCCCGTGTTCTTCACCAAGATGTCTGTAATAGTATACAAAGTTTGGTCGCGCGTCTAAGTCCGCTCAGATTTTAGGGGGGCGAGTTAATAAGAAGCGCGAAAGAAATGGTATGAAGGTCAAGGTCAAAATAAAGGTGTTGCGAGTGACCTGCGTTTCCGGTGGTTTACCGACACACGCCTTCTCCCCAAGCTGGTCCTGTAAGTATACCAAGTTTGGTCTCGTGCTAGGTCAATTATGGGGCCGAGTTACTAGAGTGGAATGGAAGATTGATCCTAAGTCGAAGCGTGCAAGGTTGCAAATAAAGCCGCAAGTAACCTTGTTTCTGGTAACGCGACACATTTTCCCAAGATGTCTTAAGTATACCAATGTTTTGGATGCGCGTAGCCGTCAATTAGGAGCCTGAGTTATAGAGCGGAAAAGAAAATATGATCAAGCGTTCAAAGTAAAGGTTAAATCATAAGGTTCGCCCGAGTGACTTTGGTTTTGCGATACGCCCTGCCTCACTTCTCCATAGATGTGTAAAGTATGCCCAAGTTTAGGTTAGCGCTAGGTCAATTTAGGGGCGAGTTAGAGAGCGGCAAGGAAAATATGATTCAGGTCAAAGGTATAAGGTCAAATAAAGGCTCACAGTGACCTGGTTTTGGTTACTCTGCACACCTTCTCCCAAGATGTGTAAGCGTATACCAAGTTTGGCCACGCTAGGTCAATTAGGGGTCGAGTTATAGAGCGTTAAGGAAAATTCTCTGCGGCGCGACCCGGTGAGCGGCGCGGCGGCTGTCGGGAACATTGAAACCATAGTATACCGCCGACTTCAATCGCAGAGGATACAATAATACAATATCCTCCCCTGTAGTAGTTTGCAGTACAGTATCACATTACGCACGCGCAGGTAAGTACATTAAAACCCCCTATCGTGGGCACGAACTGATTTAAGAAACAGTCCGTTTGCCTAAATTGATTGGCGCACTACTAGCTTCAAAAGTTTGTCTTAACACCTCACACAATGTAGCCGGTAAATGGTGCGAATTCTAGCTCGTGCCAAAGATTACGATTTTACAGCAATCGCTAGCACTAATATATCGCTAAACGAAATTAATCAGTACCAGCGAAGGCTGATGATTAGTGGTCATAATAAGCCTGAGCAACGTATACACTTGCCTTCCTTATTGTGGCAATTTTGATGAGAAAAATCGGGTTAAAATGCGGGAATCGGTTGTGTGTAACTCTTGTGTTTTATCTACTCTCTGATGACTACTCATCCGCATAGATCGCATGTGTGATCCTCAATAACACCGTTTGTGAGTGTCGTCAGTGGCCACATTCTATTGCTGGCACTTTATTTTCATATCTAAAATTTACATTACCTGACACGAGGCATTTACGCCTAATTCATTGTGTGTATTTTAGATTTTTACAAACCAGGAGCACAAGTTATGCCACCACTAGTAGTACGTATAAATAGGCTAAGGATTTACCTAACAAAATTAACACCACACTTTTCAGCAATAACAGTTCTTGAAAGTATTTCTTTGCAAACAATTCATGTTTTCGCTCATCAACTGGCAGCCTAATGTACTAAGCCTGTGTGGACTTCCCACAAATTTTCATTTTACCCCTAAATTATTTCACTGCTTCTGCTTGCTGGATTTAGATACGGCACGATTTGGCTCAAATATAATCTTTTATCTAGGACAGTAGGTACTATACTGTATATATATTATATATATATACTAAAATTAGTAATATATATACTATTATATATTATTATATAGTATACCAGCCCACAGATGTGCAGGCACAAATTCGCGTGTACATGACGTTCAGGTCAACCATGATCAGGCTGAAATAACGAACGCTCGTAATTCCTATATTTCGATCAGGACTCCAATGTTGTATGTGTCTGCGAATACAACGATTGCCCTAACCGAGCATGTGCATACAAGCACGCACCGCATAAAACCTCTTAAATAACGTGAATAGTTGCATCAACAGGGACAACAGCCAACTCAAGCTTTTCATATTTACACAGCACGTGTGTTACGTACGGAGTCAGCATATTGCTGCCACGTTCAAACCGACCTGTTCCAGAATCGGGACCCCCTTCTGACGCCAGCGTGCGCACGAAACCTCGGCTATGTGTCAGGCAACGATCAGCACCTTATGTTATAGACGGAAGCGAGCTCTCACGAACACGTGAAGTATAGTTGAAAAATGGATATTGAAACGTAAACATAAAACCTTAGATACTTGCAAAAACCAATGTGGGGGTAAAACGGGGTACAGCACAACAGACAACTCATTCGTACTGAGAGGGATAATTGACACAATACAAGGCAAACAAAGGAAAAACCATTGGTCTACTGTTTGGCAGACATCAAAAAATTGTTTCGATAGTCTTTGACTTTAAAATTCCAATGATGGGCTTTTGCTACAGAGGGTCTGAAGGGGCCCTGTTTGGATATAATCTTTAAAATTGATGAAGGGCAATATCACTGTTAAACCAGCCGGCTAGGCTAAAACAGGAGATATTCAAACAATAATGAGATAGTTCAGCCTGCTGCGCCAGGGAACATTTTAAGACACAACCATTATGTTGTATTGACCTTAGATCATATAAATAATTTAACCTAAATCAGTATATATATATATATATATATATGTATGGCAATAATATAGAAAAATTGGACCACTTTTATATATATGGATGACATTCTTTGAATTGGGGACCACAAAACAATAGCTAAAATCGCACAAGCGTGTTCAAGTTTAGCCGAATCAAAAAGGTTAGAATTCAATATGTATAAAACCAATATAATGGTAGTTAAATTTGGAAAGAAAGATAGGATGGAGAAAGACGTACTACTATGTAGTCAAGAAAAGTAAGATTTTTAAAAGTAAGAAGAAGTAAGAATTTCTTAAAAAATACTCTAAATATACACACTAGTAGTTAATTTAGTCTTAGGAGATTTACTAAACTAGAAAGGAGGATATACAGATATGATTAAAGCCCGAACTGAAAAATGCTGATACATGATGAGAGAAATTATATCACTGACTGATGAGCAAAACTATGGAAACTATACGATAGAAGCGAGAGTAAAACTATATACGAATGCACAATGCTACCCGCCTAACAGTGAAACTTGGACTAACCGGACCAAGGAGGAAGGAAAAATGTTAGAAGACTTCCAATATGAGTGCTTACGCAAAATTCTAAAAGCACACAGTAAAACACCGCTAGAAGCTCTTCGAATAGAGCTAGGTATACTACCGATATTAGACAAGATCAATTACAAGAAACTCATGCTTCTGCAATTCATAGTTAATTTGGAAAATAATAGATGAATGAAAAGAATATACATACAACAGATTAAAGAGAAAGAAAAAATTGGGCAAACAAAACCTCGTAAATTTTAGATAACTACGATTTAGGAATATCACTCTCAGCCATAGGAATAAAACCAAAGAAAGCCTGGAAAAAAAACAAGTAAAACAAGCCATTTTAAAAAGCGTAATGACAAGAGATAAAATGAAAGGAAAAACGAAAATAAAGATCTGATAAACATAGAAACTTATGGGCTAAAGGAATATATGAAAGAAATGTCATTTACAGATGCGTGTTTTACTTTTAAATGTAAAACATGCATGATAGAACTCAAAAGCTATTTTAGAAAAAACTTCGGTGATGACCGGTGCAATTTATGTGATAACAATATGAAAGAGAACTTGGAACATTTATATAAATGTCATGATAATGTGAGTTTTATAACAGATGTAAGGACAGCGAACAAAGTGAAGAATGGGGAGGGGACTACACTGGGTTACTCAAACCAGCAGTAGAATATGTACGAAAGATATTGTCAATTCGAAGTATTAATATTAGTGATGTCACGATCATCGATTATACTCGATCATCGGTTGAACAGTGGCTCGAACCAAGCGCTTAGTGATGTCACGATCATCGATTATACTCGATCATCGGTTGAACAGTGGTCACAAATACATGCGCACACAGACATACGTACCCACACAAATACATGCGCACGCAGACATACGTACACACACATGCACGTATGCCCGCACGCACGCATACACGTACTAATGCTCTGAAAATGTTATATATATATATATATATATATGCTACCTACACAAAATATTGATGTCACATCAAGCGGTACAAGATTCTCACATTATTTGTATTACCCACATTTCTCCTAACATACCAATTGCCACCAGTACAGATCCACAATTACCCTTAGTAGTCATCAATACACACACGCAAAACGCAACATGGGGCACCAACATTCAAATTTCGAGTGGGAAATTGTGCTGTCAGTGCTCCTAACTTATCGGTGCGCACATGGCTTTAAAATGGGGTGACTCATGCGCGCACACGCACGCACGCACGCACAGTCGCAAACACACAAGTACAATATATAGAAATTTTAACATTCATTCACTGACGTCATCACTCTTCAGGCAGTGCAGTATAATGTGTTTGCACTAGCCCTGCCATACCATGACACTTGGTAGTATATGTATGACTCAGCTCACCGGCGAGAACAGTTCGTGTTTGCAGTAAATGAAAGTGTCAATGACACTGTAGCTCACCACAAAAAAGGACACAAATGAGTGAGTAAGAAGAAGTCAGTTTTAATTGAGCAACCATCGACGTACATTATAGAAACGATTGCCATCAGTTCCTGTATATCGCAATAATAATTTATAAACCAAAATGAATCACAATTTGTGACCGTAGATGGCGCAATACCCGCTTTGTAGCGATGGCGTTTGAAAAAAATAGGTTATGCTGCGTTCCGACATGTTTTGTAAAACTTTACTCTCATATAGACATTTTATCGGCAGGGTGGAGAGGAAATACCAATTTTCCATTAAAGATATTGTCAATGAAATCTTGTAAAAGGAACCAGACGAGTGTGACACCACAGACTGTTTGTCTCTATATAATATGCTATATAATTGCCAAACCCTACCTAATTTGCATAATTTTTTTTTAAATATCAAAACCCCTGGCCCTTATTCATTCACATACCAAAAATGAGCAAAATCTGTTGAACCTGAACTGACTAATGGCAATTCCCATTTTTGCCAAAAAATTGCCGAGGCTCGAAAGTACGTCGACTAGCGTGCTTCAAAATAGGACGTTTAATATGGGAGCATAGCAGTAACAACTATACCCAATTTCAAACATGTGGGTCAAACGGTTCCTGAGTTATCGTTGACCATAGCGAAATGTTGACGGACGGACGGACGGACAGACGGACGACGACCCATGGCAATAGCTCAGCTTGCCGATGTCAAGGCGAGCTAAAAATTATCTCGAACAATAAACTCTCAAACATGGTCAGGATTAGTAGGTAGAGAAGAAAATAAGCTCACAAATTAACTACACAAATTGTCATATATATATCCGCAACTATCCTATTGTGAGATGTCCAGCAAATTTCCAATCAATTGAAAAAATCAGAGCCACACGATTCTTATGGTCGGATAGGGAAGGCCTCAAACTTCTGGCTGCTGTCTTGATATGCTAAAGTAGATTTCTCTCACCTAGTGCTGTTAACTAGCACAAGTCGACTCGAAATAATGCAAGCTGGAAGTCAACCACTGCCTGTTTCAACGTCATCCTCGTGTGCTCATGCAAAACAAGTTGTTATACATGATACTACCAAGAGCTAATAAATACCGTAAATTGAGTAATAAATAAGGTATTTATTAGCTCTTGATACTACCAAGAGTAGATAATAACACAAGAGTTACACACCCGATTCCCGCATTTTTAACCGATTTTTCTCATCAAAATTTGCCATCAATAAAGAATCAAGTGTATACGTTCCTCAGCTTATTATGACCACTAATCACTCACCTTCGTGGTACTGATATTCGTTTACATATATATTTGCTAGCGTACTATTGCTGTAAATCGTAATCTTGCACGAGCTGAATTCGCACCATTTACCGCTATTGTGTGAGGTGTTAAGACAAATTTTGAAGCTATAGTGGCGCCAATATTTAGCAACGGACTGTTTCCAAATCATTCGTGCCCCGATAGGGTTGAGAGACAATCTAAATTTCGAATTTTGATCTTGTGAGGAACCGCGAGACGCGCTCAGTTATTGTGATCGCAACACAAGAAATTGACATACTATCTTACACGTATAAGTAATAATACAACTAGAAAGGGCAGTTGTCGCCAACTACATGTATCCCCCGTGTTCTCCCCAAGATGTGTAAGTATACAAAGTTTGGTCGCGCTAGGTCAATTAGGGGCCGAGTTATAGAGCGGAAAGAAAATATTATGAAGGTCAAGGTCAAATAAAGGTTGCAGTGACCTGGTTTCGGTACGCGACACACCTTCTCCCCAAGCTGTGTAAGTATACCAAGTTTGGTCGCGCTAGGTCAATTAGGGGCCGAGTTATAGAGTGGAAGGGAAATATGATCAAGGTCAAGGTCAAGGTCAAATAAAAGCCGCAGTAACCTTGTTTTGGTACGCGACACATTTTCCCAAGATGTGTAAGTATACCAAGTTTGGTAGCGCTAGGTCAATTAGGAGCTGAGTTATAGAGCGGAAAGAAAATATGATCAAGGTCAAAGTAAAGGTTAAATAAAGGTCGCAGTGACTTGGTTTTGGTACGCTGCTCACCTTCTTCCCAAGATGTGTAAGTATAGCATGTTTGGTAGCGCTAGGTCAATTAAGAGCCGAGTTATAGAGTGGAAGAGAAATATGATCAAGGTCAAGGTCAAGGTCAAATAAAATCCGCAGTGACCTGGTTTTGGTACGCAACACACCTTCTTCCAAAGATGTGTAAGTATAGCATGTTTGGTAGCGCTAGGTCAATTAGGGGCCGAGTTATAGAGCAGAAGGGAAATATGATCAAGGTCAATGTAAAGGTCAAATAAACAGCCACAGTAACCTTGTTTTGGTACGCGACACACACCTTCTCCCCAAGATGTGTAAGTATACCAAGTTTGGTCGCACTAGGTCAATTAGGGGCCGAGTTATAGAGC
>NW_014577132.1:351691-360320 GCF_000485595.1 Priapulus caudatus | reverse complement strand
TCGTCCGAGTCACACGCGCGCTGCATTGACACCCGCTGTTAGAGAGAGAGAGAGAGAGAGAGAGAGAGAGAGAGAGAGAGAGAGAGAGAGAGAGAGAGAGAGAGAGAAAGAGAGAGAGAGAGCGAAAGAGAGAAAGAGAAGAAGACAGAGAGAGAGAGGGTGCAAAAGAAAAAGAAAAGAGAAAAAAAAACGAAAGAAAAAACGAAAGAAAAGAGAGGAAGACAGCGAGAAAGAAAGAAGGAGAGAGAAAGAGCGGAAGACAGAAAGAAAGAGAGAGAGCGAGGGAAAAGTAAGGAGAAAAAAGAAAAGAAAAGAGAAGCAGACACAGATAGAAAGAAAAGGGGAGTGAGAAAGAAAGAGAGAGAAAGAGACAGAAACAAAGACAGATACAGAGAGCAAGAAAGCTAGAGAGAGAGAAAAAGTGAACGAAAGAAAGAAGGACAGAGACGCATATATATAGAGATAAAAACAAACGGAGAGAGACAGGGACAGAGAGAGAGAGAGAGAGAGAGAGAGACAGGCAGCGAGAAAGCGAGAGAGAGAAAGTAAACAAAAGAAAGAACGATAAAGGCAGACAGAGATAAAAACAAACAGCGAGAGACAGGGACAGAGAGAGAGAGAGAGAGAGAGAGAGAGAGAGAGAAAGAAAGAGAGAGGACAAAATACAGAGAGACACAGCTCCGTACATACTTCCTAAAATAGCCACTATTTCGGATAATTCTGGCATATAACCCAACGCGCGTGTGCCTTCACACACGCAGTGAAGACATCCGCCTAGGCCATCACCGCCTCTGCCTTCACACACGCACAGTGAAGGCATCTACCAGGACTGCCTCTACCCACACACACACACAGAGTGAATGTATCTAGCAGGACTGCTTCTTCCCACACGCACACACAGAGTGAAAGAATTTGCCTAAGCCATCACCGCATCTGCCCTCTCACACACAGAGAGTGAAGGAATCTGACTAGGCCATCACCGCCTCTGCCCTCACACACACGCACACACAGTGAAGGCATCTGCCTACACCGTCCCGCCACCGTCTCTCGCACCCGTTTTCTTCGTGGAGAGGAGGGGGAGCAGGTCATTCTTCGGACAGTGGTCGCTGGTCAAGCAGCGGGCGGCCGGTTGTGTGTGGAGAGTGAGGAACAAGTGCATCGGTCAGTGACTATGTGAGTGACCCAGCCATCGATACCGCGTAAGTACCCCAGTAGATGCTAGTGCTTGTAAGCGCTCCACGGGCGTCATATATGTATATTATACATGTAGTTGGCGACAACTGCCCGTTTCTAGTTTAACATGAATAGAGTGTATGTTGTGTAAGCGAAGTAACAGTGTGAGTATTTTTAATTAATTTCTGTTCGATGCTTATTCAGGCCTGCCGCCTATGGACGCCCTCTACTGTTGTTCACCACCTAGAGCGACGTTCTCGTGAGGCTGCTTATTGTAGTGCGAGGCTATCTATGTGCGCGTGTCTGCTGTACGCAGAGAATCAAAAACGGGGGCACTGGCATACAATACATTTACTGTATTATGTCAGCGCGTGCACGTCGTACAGTAACTAACTATATAGAAATGTGTAAGCCCAGACGTACTCTCATACACATACCCACACACGGCACACAGTCGCACACGTTTGCTAGAACTATGACTTATGAATAATATTGTTGTTTTTTTCATAAATTAAAACCACTAAATAGTTACGTTTTAAATAATTGTGGTTCTTGTAGTCACTTCGAAGTTTTAACAAACATACATGTACCAGTTATCGTTACCAGTGTACTTGGGTGTGCACATAATCATTACATACACACCTCATACTTGTGGCTGTTGCTACGTTAATTACCTGCCTGCGTCTTGTGAGAGGTGTAAATGACATAACCCTAGATATCAATCAATCCACAAGCGTGGATACGACTGCTTGCGACCTGGTTAAGAATTTCCACTTACATGTGCCTACCAGAAGAAGTCAACCGGCTCAAGCTAACATGAGCACCACTTTAAACACACTGTGCTGGTGCAACTGACAACCAAGATTCATTGCTTTGAGCCAGAAACCAAATATGAAAACCAAGCTGCTACATAAAGATTAAAGACAGAGAACATGATTGCAAGTGTGTCCAAGTTCCAGGTAACACACGAAACCAGCTGACAGGCACCAGTAAAGACTGCGAGTATATCAAATCAAGAATCTACACAAATACTGTGATGAAGCACCTCTGAGTTGATAGTGGTTAACAAATAGCACGTATCTCTTACCAAGAAAACTAGGTACAAGGAATACCAGTGCTGTGAATTTGCACAAATGGTTAGGAATAAAAGATTCCACAATACATGCACCATTTGCTGCGTCAGAAGAAATTATTGTACCAAACCAAGATGCTGTGCATCAGCGTGACTGGACGACACAGGTCTAGGTCTGATACAGACTGGAACCAAGAGATGATGTCACGACAGAGCTCTGTACATAAACAATACAAATGATATATAGGTACTGGCACAGACTGGGACCAAAAGACAAACTTTAGGACACTGCATGTGTAATTTACCCGAAACAAACGTTTCAATCTTCAATTTTAGTACAAGAGACTGAAAAGTGAAAACAAATCGAGAATGGTAGCTCTGCGAGATAAGGGATGCTGCAAGTGACAATCACGAAGTGCACAGCAGCAAGGAAGGTAAACGGGACTGAAAGGTGAAAACAAATCGAGTAAGGTAGCTCCTCATGATGGGAGATGCTGGGCGGGGCAATCACGAAACGCACATTGACAAGGAAGACAGCGATGACAGGAAGACCAAGAGACGCACACCGGCGCGAGGAGTTCTTACCCGTCGTCGCCTCCGTTCTCGTTCGCTCCGCCGGCCACGTACTTAGGAAGCATGCTCTCGAGCTGCTGCGTCGTGTGGATGCTGGACAAGTCGAACTCCGGGTCGCCGTGGCTGCTCGCCGTGTCGTTGACGCTGCCGACGGCCGACGCCATGTCCGTCACGTTGCCGGACAGTCCGTCGGATCTCACCGACTGCGGAAGCGCGTTGCTGCTGAGCGCGGCCGCCAGCGCGTGGACGCCCGCCGACGTCTCGGACCCGGCCTTCGAGGTAGTCGACGCAACCTCGGGGATCGACCCCGTGCTTTCCATCAGTGCAGCGGGGTCGGGCACTTGAGCGTCGGGTAGGGGTTCGACGATGGGCGGCTCCGCGGCAGGCAATGGCGCATGCTGCGGCTGGTCGGGCGAGCGGCCGTCGTGGCCGAGGTAGTCCTTGCAAGTCCATCGGCCGCGCTTGAACGGATCGCGCGTCTCCACTTTGACAACCTTGAAGCGCGAGTGGCTGCCGTTCTGAGCAATCGCGTGCACGGCAGACGAGACCACGCCGGGCGCGACCGCGCCGGAGGTGGCCTCTATACTGCGGTCGCTCGTGGCGCTGCCACCCGTGCCGGGCGCGACGGAGGTGGTCTCTAAACTGCGGTCGCTCGTGGCGCTGCCGCCCGTGCCGACCGACGACGCGTCCCAGACGTTCGGGTCGTCCGTCTTGATCGAGCTGTCGAGGATGTCCGAGCTGAGCTCGTCCATGTGACTCGTCTCGTCGAGGTCGTCCTGGCTGTCTTCGCCGTGCTCGCCGCTGCCGGGCATGTTGTGACGCACGCTCGTGATCTGGAACGTGTTGATCCTCTTCTGAGCGCTCTCTCCGTCGACCACATCGGCGATCGGCATGACGCCGACGCTCGGTTTCATCGTCACAGTCTGCGCGTCTGCCGCCCTGTGCCCGGCATTGTTCAGCATAACGTCCTCTTCAACCATCGGAATTCCCAGCTTTGCGTTTCCAGCCTTGTGTTCGACTACTTTTAGGTCCGTGATTCGATCCACCATTGTGCAGAAATGCAAGTTTTTTTTACGAAACAACACAGTGAATTATCAGCCTTTGAACGTCGATCGATTATAATAAATAAATTGCATCACATCCAGCTTGCCAGAATGCACTAGTGGGAAAGCCACATTGCCACCACCTAGAGGTGTGTCACCAGCTGTTTCCTATGTAGATCTTGGCCCCAAGAACAGATTGTTTCCTAATAGTCCAGGCTGCAATCTGGCACAGATCAATAACGACTAGGCCCTACTCCTTTTATGGATGTTTTAGCAAGTAGTAAATAAATGCCATAGATTAGATAAGATTTATTTCCCAACACTCACAAAACTACACTGTGAGCGAGTACTTGTTAAACTACAAATCCAATGTATAGCTATAGATATTGGAAATGAGAAAGCGTATGGGTTCTACTAAGATTAGCGGTAGGTATTGATATTTCAGAAGATAGGTTTAGAATCAAAAGTGGTTTACATTCACGCACTTCTTCCTGCAGTATTGACCCTCGGTCTTGGCACCTGCACAACTTCTCTCCAAGACACCGACAGGTGTTAGTACGCTCACCCTCAGCAACCTTGCCGATACCGTTCAGGTCGGTGGCTGAAAGAATACTAACGCTGTGATTCACGACGGTATCAACAGGGTTTCCACTTTTGTTCACGTCGTGGCACAGTTTTATTTGAAATTCTGAGTCACACTCACAATCAGATGCCAGTTCGAAACTGAACACAGATAGTCCTACTTTACGCTTGCCGTTGCAGTTCAAAAACGTCGCGTTCTCAGCTCCTCTACACTGTAAATTCGTCATAGTAGCCATATGAATTTGTCCGGTTTCCACTATATCGTTGACGACAATAAGGTGTCAAAATGTCGAAATTCAATGAAGTTTTCATTGATTCAGTGCTTGCTATAACGTAAAGTTAGACAAGCCACAATATTAAAGATGGCAGACTGCTTCGTCGAAACTGAGGCTGTGACGTCATCTAGCCTAGTTCATGCTGATAAACTTATGACCGAAGATCCGGATCAACTGCCTTCTATCTTTGAAATATATAGCAACTCCAACTATGTTTGTATTAAATAGCATATAAAATAGACATATCATATATTATTTATATGTTAGCGAGCATGCTCTCGATAGAATTCTGACGAACCCATGTACATTATTCACCGAGAGGGAAGACCGGCTGTCCAATAAATGCAGAACGGGGGCGGACCCTGGTGGCCGGGGATCGTGGAGCTGTGGGAGTGGGGAGGGTGCAGCGATGCATTTTTTGACATGTTGTGGATTTGCATGTATTGCTTTTTTTAATATTTTTTATTTTTTAGTATTTTATATTCTATTTCAACGTAAACAATTTTTGCCACATACATAGGTACTAGGAAAACCAGGCCTGCAGTCACGGTGATGGAGGGCTCCTCTCACAGCATAGACTCCTTGTTTACGATGGCGCACCACTCCTCTGATCCTGTAATCTTAGATATAAAATACAGATCTATAGAATCTGTACTATTCTATTTCTGTGAATATGCAAGGAACTGCAGATAAATATAGTTTATACAATCCACCTCTAAGTGTCGCTACCGAATCAGAAATAAGCAATCATGTTCACATGCACATAGACTTATATATAGAGATATAATTATTAACTATTTGTTTATTGCCTTTCCACAATGATGGTATAAAACTAAGAGGTAAACCAGTCTGTTTCAATGAGTCCTCAATTCTATTTATATGTTTCAATATAATGATCATCTTGTTTATATATCTTATGATATATATTATAATGTCTTGTAAATTGAAATCGCGTTTCTTTGAACAAGAAGTTGAAAAACTTTAGAATAGAATTCCGACGAGCAGTGTCATTAAACAAGTAAAATGATAAATACAGTGAGCGTCTATTTTACTTGGGAGCGCCATATAAATTAAATGTGGGTTTCATTTGCTGTTCGTTTATCTATACGGATACATTAATAAGGACGACTCCATCGGGACCAGGAAGATAGGACACCCACCAACTTGCAACTGGAACCGGAATTTCTAGAACGTGGTAACAATTTGTCTCAGTTGGAATACAATTAACGCATTATGGTCACAATTGTAGTCAGAATCTATCGGTTCGTAACAGTGTATCACTGAAATACATCGATAATACTGTCCACCAGATGTCGCCGTAAGTCCGCACAAATCATAGTACAGATCGCGTGTTCATATGCGCGTATGTCTTGCCTACGTGTGTCCCTCGCCACTCCTCCACTTCCTCTCGGACTCGCGATATTTGTGCTTGCATGCGTCAGAATTCGTTACTTAATATTACGGCGAACGTTGATAATGGCACATGTAAAAGCTCCACACACGGCAATCGTTGCCCTTGCGAAAGGGTATAATCGTTGCTTTTGCCGTGCGCGCTTTTTCACGATCTCGCAATCTATCCTCAGCGCTTCTCTTTTTTTTATCTTTTAAACGTCTCGCAGTGAAAAAAAACCGTGCAACACGACAGTCACCTTGATGTGGGTAATTAGCGAATGTTAGCGAAGACGTGTTAGTGCCTCGCGTGACATAGCAATATGACGTACTGGTAATGGACGTGGCGTCGTAATGGAGCAAATTTTCTGCTCGACAGAAAAATAAATAAACACATACACACGTGCACTGGTATTTTGAGGAACAAGCGGTGGAGTGATCGATTATCGAAAGAGGCGAACGCCGAACCGAAGCACACAAAAGTATAAATCCAGTAAGTATATACTATAGTATAGCATTACTATAGTACCACAGAAATCCTTAGAACGAACACGCGCGATCGAAGAAAGACAGAGAGAGAGACACATACAGAGAGAGAAAGAGACACAGAAAGAGAGAGAGACAGAGAGAGCGAGAGAGAGCGAGCAACAAAGAAAGAAGAGAGAGAGAGAGAGAGAGAGAGAGAGAGAGAGAGAGAGAAAGAGAGAGAGAAACACGCAAACAACTTCAAAGGGAGGGAAAGGTAAGGAATATTTCGCGAGTTAATTTCGCTCGTCTTTCTCGGTGTATATAATATATCCTTGGTAAATTTGCGAGGTTGCCAATTTGCGACGCCTTGTTGTTGCTGCTGCTGCTCGTGTAGGCGGAAATATTCACGAGGGATACAAATTTGTTTCACTTGCCAGTTTGCATCTGCATTATCGAATTTTCTCTCACTTCTAAAGCGAGCGTGCGAGAGAGGGAGAGCTTAATTGATAGAGAGAGAGAGAGAGAAAGAGAGAGAGAGAGAGAGAGCGCGCGAGAGAGAGAAAGAGAAGTAAGCGAGTTTCATCACACAATTTGTAATATAAAAAATTTATTAAAAATTAAAAATTTAAAAAAAATTATCCAGAACTTAATAAATTGAATTTGATTCACACGCAATTCAAATTAATTAGACGAGTGCATATTTTACGCCACTTGAGCGAGGCTGCGTGTGCACATGCAAATTACTGGAAATTGTCTGAATCGAATAAATTTATAATTATTTACTATCTTCTGAAAACAGAAGCCTTTGTTCATGCGGGCAGTAGCGTACGATAAAAGTTCTACGTTTGTATATGTAGATAAAATGCGAAACAGTCGTGGCCGAAACGCAAGGAGACACCCACGTACGTACGCACACACACACACACGCGCGCGCGACACACACACACACACACTCACACGCACGTGCGCGCACGCACGCACGCACGCACGCACGCACGCACGCACACGCACACACACACACACACTGCTGATTGACATCATGAACATTCTATACTACCAAGCAACAGCGCAGAGATCATTGCTCCCTTTGCTGTCCCGCCTCTATAGTACAAAGCCCTGCCGACACAGTGTGACGGGGGAAATGCCGCCCTGAGAGAAGGTCATTCTACGTACACTCATCAGGTTACCACCAAGACGCGCGCGCGCGCGCGCGCGCGAGAGAGAGAGAGAGAGAGAGAGAGAGAGAGAGAGAGAGTGTGTGTGTGTGCAAGGGAAAGAGAGAGAGCGAGAGGGCCAGGGAGGTGGAGAAAGACTCGAGGAATTCATCAGAGCGGGGAAGAACGAAAGAAAGAGCGAAGGCTATCCAGAGAGGAGGAGAAGAAGAAGAAGAAGAAGAAGAAGAAGAAGAAGAAGGAGGAGGAGGAGGAGGAGGAGAAGGAGGAGAAGGAGGACGAGAAGGCGAGAAGGAGAAAGAAGGAAGAAGAAGATGATGAAGAAGAAGAAGAAGAAAAAGAAGAAGAAAAAGAAGATGAAAAAGAAGAAGAAGAAGAAGAAGAAGAAGAAGAAGAAGAAGAGGAAGATGAAGAAGAAGAAGAAGATGAAGAAGAAGAAAAAGAAGAAGAGTAGGATGAGATCGATGTACGGGCGGTATATGCTGAGTCACGATCGAGCAGAGGATATGCGCCGGCGGCGGAAGCAACGGCGGCACCCGCTTGCTGCTTATATTACTCGTCCTTCGATCGACCTTCATGCTTGTCTGTCACGGTCACACGATATTTCGTTCACTCACTTGCTATCTCTCTCTCTCTCTCTCTCGCGTGCCCGCGCACTTTCGCTCTTGCTCTCTCTCTCTCTCTCTCTCTCTCTCTCTCTCTCGCGTGCCCGCGCACTTTCGCTCTTGCTCTCTCTCTCTCTCTCTCTCTCTCTCTCTCTCTCGCGTGCCCGCGCACTTTCGCTCTTGCTCTCTCTCTCTCTCTCTCTCTCTCTCTCTCTCTCGCGTGCCCGCGCACTTTCGCTCTTGCTCTCTCTCTCTCTCTCTCTCTCTCTCTCTCTCT
>NW_014577132.1:347846-349274 GCF_000485595.1 Priapulus caudatus | reverse complement strand
AGTGCGCGGGCACGCGAGAGAGAGAGAGAGAGAGAGAGAGAGAGAGAGAGCAAGAGCGAAAGTGCGCGGGCACGCGAGAGAGAGAGAGAGAGAGAGAGAGAGAGAGAGAGCAAGAGCGAAAGTGCGCGGGCACGCGAGAGAGAGAGAGAGAGAGAGAGAGAGAGAGAGAGCAAGAGCGAAAGTGCGCGGGCACGCGAGAGAGAGAGAGAGAGAGAGAGAGAGAGAGAGAGCGAGAGAGAGAAAGAGAGAGAGAAGCAAATAACAATTTATAGAAAGTAATGGCAAATATATGAGTGAAGTGATATCGACTTCGCGAGATAACCTGTGACAGAAACGCGCGCCTCTGTGCGAACTACCGCCACCCTACCGCGCAGCATTCCACCACAAAACAATTGACCATTACAGTCCTGCCTACCCAATATGCAAATATGGCAGAGCATTTGCGAGCGTCACGAACAGGACTTCGCCTGACGTGAAAATTCCAAGGATCGAATGCCAAGACGCTTGCTCACGTTTATCTAGAGGCGGCATCGACTCTGCATAGGCTCCACGGTGGCTTAAGAGAGCGGCAGAGGTGCGGCTGTACGATCGCACGCGTGACCTCGAGGAAACAGGAATTTGTTGAATTAACTCATTCGCACCGGGAGCATACCTCTCCCCTTTCTCTCTCTCTCTCTCTCTCTCTCTCTCTCTCTCTCTCTCTCTCTCTCTCTCTTTCTCTCTCTCTCTTTCTCTCTCTCTCTCTATTTATCTTTGTCTGTTTCATTTCCTACCGAGAAATTTCTCTCGGGTCGCAACAATTCCCCGCCGCCGCGTACAAACTCGCATCGCATTGCATCGCAACTTCCGAACTCCAGGCTACGGCTACTTTTCGTTATATCATTTTCACGATGGAATTTTCCGCCTGTCGAGTGAGAAGCAGAAGCATTTGCATTCGGTAACCGCGGAGCTGGCTGCAGTGTCGGCTTACCTTAATCATGGGGGTCAGTGCACGCGCGCGCACGCACACGCACGCACACGCACGCACGCACGCACACACACGCACACACACACACATGCCTGAACGCATTAGCACGCACGCACGCACTCACGCACACGCACGCATTTACATGCACGCACGCAAGCACACGCACACACACACGCACACACATGCCCGGACGCATTCACACTCATGCACACGCACGCACGCACGCATTTACACGCACGCAAGCACACACTCACACACACACATACGCACGCAAGCATTCACACGCACTCATGCACACGTACTCATGCACACACAAGCCCGCGTGTCAGTCGCAACTTGTCCCGAAACAGGAGCACACATCGTATAGCTAACCCACACATCGTATAGCTAACCCACACATCGTATAGCTAACCCACACATCGTATAGCTAACCCACACATCGTATAGCTAACCCACACATC
>NW_014577132.1:336979-347836 GCF_000485595.1 Priapulus caudatus | reverse complement strand
TCACGTCAGTCATCTCACTCACATCACCTCACATTCACTCCTTCACTAATCACCCGTCACCCTCCTGCACCTTCCACTCCATCTGTTCCGCCCACACCTCTGCATCACGCCCTCTCCTTCCCCTCCCCTCCTATGCCTCCGCCACGCACGCCCACCGCACCTCCCATGGGTTCTCCGCGGGCCCGCCACATCACTCACTTCACAAGATCACTCACAAAATCAACCACCCGCCACCCCACGCCAACCAACCACCTCACGTCACTGCGACGGTAACTCACGTCCACCCGCTCACCCACCACCGTCACTCATCTCGACTCACTCACTCACTCACTCTAGCATCACTCACTCACTCAGCTCACTCACACACGCACTCCTCACTACCCTCACCTCACTCAGCTCACTCACTCCTCACGTCACCACGTTACCAGTCGCCCACCCACACTCACGCATCTCACTCACTCACTCACTCACACGAGCACTCACTCACTCACGTCACGCACACCACTATATATCAATTAATCAACCAATCAATCAACCAACCAAGACAATGAATAAATCACTCAATGACCATTCAATAAACATCGAACATGTGCTCTGCTCGTGATCCAGTTATGCTTACTAAACGGCGTAGATCCACGCTACTACTTCATTAATAAATCACTATAATATAGAGGAAGCCTCGTAAATACATCGTGCTGCCGCGGCGCAGTTGGACTTCCCACGCCAATAATAGCGCCATATATCACATCGCATGTATATATTATTATTATTATCCTTATCTTACCTGTATATATATATATATATATATATATATATATATATATATATCAGAAGTAGATAATAATAATAATATATACATCATAAGTAGATTTTATCATATCCATGATATATGTAAATATATATATATCAGAAGTAGATAATAGGGAATTCCCTATTATCTATTTCTGATATATATATATATACCGCTTCGACCTTCGAATTCGAGGATCAAACTCGGCCGAAAGACAACAGACGCTCGCGGGAGCTGAGGATTAGCCGAGTGTAGTAACTCTAGTGAAACAGAGCCGACTATTCAGCCGAGGACAAGGAAGAGTTTGCTGATTGCATAATGACGTAATGAGCTTAATGAGTGGGCCGGGCTCGGCATGGGCGTAGTTTGTAGGTCAGTCAGTATATGCGCTGCTAATGGTTCATAGCGCACGGCTCGGCATACACGCCGAACACGAACCTGTGCGTATCGGAATGACAGCGTCGACGTAACGTTGCACGGCGATTGCGTGGTCGACGGTTTGTAGGTCAGTGTAGCCGAGTCGTCGTCGTCGTCGACGACGCAAGCCGTACGCGTCGCGACACGCACCTGACTGCTCCCAGTGCGGCCATAACCCGACAATAACTTTATAGACTGGCCGCCGAGTGTCACCGTGGCTGCTCAGTTGAGGTTGATGCTATTAAGGTGTTGCAAACATCATTGATGCGACATCAGTGGTGTCAGTCTATATACACTGCTGCACCTACAATCATGTATCGCTGGCTCAAAGCAATAGATGATACGGCACCTATCGTTCTCCGTCGTCTTCACCCCGGCTGTAACTAACATATAAGGCTGACGTGAGTCAGTAAGACACCTGCATCGTTGTTGGGTTAATAAATCCGTGCCCGTGCAGCAAGGGCAAGATGCGCGATTCAATCAGCGATCACGAGATCACAGTGCCTGTCGCCAGCTCTTATCACAGCGATCGTGACGACACACGGCCACCTATGATCAGGTAGCGATCATAAGACAGTTAATTGTATGTAAATGCATCCTCGCTAATTACGCTGCTTCGTCATCTGTGATAACATTGGCCCTGGGTGCTTCATCCAAGGATAGTCGTGATAGTAATGCACTTGCAATTGTTTATTTGACGTGTATAGCGATCATACACTATCATGCATAAGTAAGTCATCATGTCATTTGCTGACTGTGCGATACGTCAATCAAACCTATAAATAATAAATGTAATTGCATCAAAGTTCGGAAGTGTTACAGGCTGTATTAGCTATTAGCAACGTTTCACTGACGTTCAACAATATTGATCGATCAATAAGAATAAAAATAAAAGGTGCCCAATGTTTACTAAGATAAATATTTTCTGCATAATCACAAAGACAATAAAAACGGAAGATTATTTAAACTCCATATTAAATCAAATATGCATGGAGTAATGCTATACATCTATGTAAGTAATCCATATACCCGTCTGCAAATTTATAACGGGGACTTGAAACTTTCCATAAAAAGTCTATAATTTCAAAATGTTACCTGATCTAAACTATAACAATAAAATTTTCGGATACATCATGCTTACTCTGAAACTGTTTTGTGTTTACGCAGGATAGCGCAAGGTCACATGACCTCACAAATCAATATGATTTTGTTAAGTATACGCCGGCCTTCGCCACGATAACTCGATAAAGACCGGTAATTATTTTTCAAAGGTGAGACCGCTATAGAAAACAATGCAATATTCCACTATCACACTTTACCGTTAAATGGGCATATCTAATTACGTATAGTGTCACTGTTATAACATAGAACATTGCGCTATGCCAGTGAAAGGGCAAATATTGGATTATATCGATCACTAATCCATCACCTACCACATGCTTGTTCCTGTGATACGCATGGCTACTAACAGCACACCCACAACGTTCCTGTGACATTAATAACATACAAACATACACACACACGCACACACACATTCTCTCTCTCTCTCTCGGCGTTGTCTGCACAGTCGAGCGCTGGCTAAAGAGCTGGACATCGTTCAAGGTTGCACGCGAGAACAATGCCTGCGGACAGAGGCGACTATTGTCCACTTGTTCACTCGCCGCTCGGCGGTATGCCACTCGCGGCGTCCGATCGGGCGAGGCTTACATGCGCGCGCGCGTGCATGCGTGCGCGCACGTGTGTGCGTGACGGCGTGCTTCCCGCTAGAATAATAGCGCTAATCATTTTATTATCTTATTATCATAATAATGCTGCAGCGTTGATAATTGCGTACAAGCGGACGAGCGCGCGTATATAATGGCGCTAACAGAGCTATACGACATGTATGTATATATCAGAGAGCTTACCCACAAACAGCGCTGCATGCTGTTTAGCTCATTCCTCGCCTACACGCAATTACCCAGGCGCACTAACATGCGTAAGGACACACAAGCAGGCAAGCACGCACGTTAACACCAACGCTGTCATAGGCACGTACGCGTATAAACTTGTTGAATGATCTTTTTAAATCGGTTAAACCGTAGTAAATGTTTTCCCTGTAATATTTATAATGTAAGTTTATTACATTGTTAAAAGAACTAACTTATTAACCCTGTTTAAAATAGCTTGGAAAACATGAAAAATAAATTACATATATATAAATAGATAAATAAACAAATGAAATAAATAAATTAGCTAAAAAGCATGGATAGATAAATAAATAAACAATTTTTAGAACAATGATTTAATAGTGAACGAAAGAATGAACGAACGAACGAACGAACTAATCGATTCACTCACTCTCTCACTCACTCACTCACTCACTCACTCACTCACTCACTCACTCACTCACTCACTCACTCACTCACTCACTCACTCACGCACGCACGCACGCACGCACCCACTCACTCACTGACTCACTCACTCACTCAACCATCCACCCACCCACCCAACCAACCACCCACTCACTCACTAACTCACTCACTCGCCCACCCACCCCCTCACTCATCTCACTCACTCACGCACGCACGCACGCACGCACCCACTCACTCACTCACTCACTCACTCGCCCACCCACCCACTCACTCATCTCACTCACTCACTCACTCACTCACTCACTCACTCACTCACTCACCCACTATATATCAATTAATCAACCAATCAATCAACCAACCAAGACAATGAATAAATCACTCAATGACCATTTCACGTCAGTCATCTCACTCACATCACCTCACATTCACTCCTTCACTAATCACCCGTCACCCTCCTGCACCTTCCACTCCATCTGTTCCGCCCACACCTCTGCATCACGCCCTCTCCTTCCCCTCCCCTCCTATGCCTCCGCCACGCACGCCCACCGCACCTCCCATGGGTTCTCCGCGGGCCCGCCACATCACTCACTTCACAAGATCACTCACAAAATCAACCACCCGCCACCCCACGCCAACCAACCACCTCACGTCACTGCGACGGTAACTCACGTCCACCCGCTCACCACCACACGTCAACTCATCTCACTCACTCACTCACTCACTCTGCACAGTCACTCACTCACTCCACTCACTCACACACTCACATCACTCACTACCCTCACTCACTCAGCTCACTCACTCACTCACGTCACTCACGGTCACTCAGCTCGCCCACCCACCCACTCACCATCTCACTCTACGTCTACTCACGTCAACGACACTCACTCACCACGTCACGTCACGGCCACTATATATCAATTAATCAACCAATAATCAACCAACCAAGACAATGAATAATCACTCAATGACGCATTACAATAAACATGAACATGTGCTCTGTTCGTGATCCAGTATGCTTAACAACGCGTTAGATCGCAACGCTACTACTTCATTTAATAAATCACATATATATAGAAGAAGCCTCGTAATACATCGTGCTGCCGCGGCGGCAGTTGGACTTCCCCACGCCCAAACTAATATGCGCCATATATCACATCGCATGTATATATTATAATTTTATCCTTATCTTCCTGATATATAATATATATATATATATATATATATCAGAAGTAGATTAATAATAATACATATATACATCATAAGTAGATTTTATCATATCCTTGATATGATGTAAATATATATATTATCAAACAAGTAGATAAAGGGAATTTCCCTATTATGCTACTTCGTATATATATATATATATATATTATATATAGTACCGCTTCGACATTCGATATTCGAGAGATCAAACTCGGCCGAAAAGACAACAGACGCTCGCGGGAGCTGAGGATTAGCAGAGTGTAGTAAACTCTAGTGAAATAAGCAGCCGACTATTCAGCCCGAGGACAAGGAGAGAGTTTGCTGATTGCATAAGACGTAATAGCTTAATGAGTGGGCCGGGCTCGGACATAGCCGATAGTTTGTAGTCAGTCAGTATATGCCTGCAATGGTTGCATAGCGCATCGGCTCGGACATACACGCGCGAACACGTCAACCTGTGCCGTATCGGATGACAGCGTCGACGTAAAGTTAGGCAAGCGCGATTGCGTGGTCGACGGTTGTAGTAGTGTAAGCCGAGTCGTCGTCGGTCCGGTCGACGACGCAAGCCGTACGCGTCGCGACACAGCACGCTGACTGCTCCCAGCAAAAAGGGCTGGCCATAACCGCACAAAGAACCTATAGACTGGCCGCACGAGCTGTCCACCGTGGCGCTCAGATTGAGGTTGATGCTATAAGGTGTTGTGTCAGAACATCATGTGATTGCGAACATCAGTGGTGTTAGTCTATATACACTGCTGCAGCCTCCAAATCATTGTATGCTGGCTCAAAGCATAGATGACACGGCACACTATCGTTCTCCGTCGGTCTTCACCTCCGGCTGTACTAACTATAAGGCTGACGGAGAAGTCCGTAAGACAACCTGCACGTTTTGTTTGGGTTAATAAATCCGTTCCCGTGCAGCAAGGGCAAGATTGCGCGATTCTAATCAGGCGATCACGAGATCACAGTGCCTGTCGCCAGCTCTTATCACAGGCGATCGTGACGACAAAGCACGGGCCACCTATGATCGAGGTAGCGATCAATAAGACAGTTAATTGTATGAAATGCATCCTCCTGCTAATTACGGCTGGGCTTCGTCATCTGGTGATACACATTGGCCCTGGGTGCTTCATCAAGCTAGTTCGTGATAGTATATGGCACGTTGCCATTGTTTAATTTTGACGTGTAACTACAAGAGAAAAAATTACATACACTATCGATGCATAATAAGTCCATACATGTCATTTGGCTGACTGTGGCGATACGTCAATAAAACGCTATAAATAATAAATGTAATTGCATCAAAGTTCGGAAGTGTTACAACGGCTGTATTAGCTATTAGGCAACGTTTCACTGGAACTTTCAACAATATTGATCGAATCAATAAGAATAAAAATAAAGGTGCCCAATGTTTACTAAAGATAAATATTTTCTGGCATAATCACAAAGACAATATAAAACGGAAGATTATTTAAACTGCCATATATAAATTCAAATATGCATGGAGTAAGCTAGTACATCTATGTAAGTAATCATATACGCCGCTGCAAATTTATATACGGGGATTGAAACTTTCCATAAAAATGTCTAATAATTTCAAAATGTTAGCCTGATCTAAACTATAACAATAGAAAATTTGCGGGATACATATCTTACTCTGAAAACTGTTTTGTGTTTTACGCAGGATAGCGCAAGGTCACAATGACGCTCACGAATGCAATATGATTTGTTAACATATAAGCGCGCGCCTTCAGGCTACGATAATCGATATGAAGACCGGTAATATATTTTTCAAAGGTGAAGAGCCCGCTATAGAAAACAATGGGCAATATTCCACTATCGACACTTTAACGCGTTAAATGGGCCAATCTAATTACGCTATAGTGTCCACTGTTATATAACATAGGAACATTGCGCTCAGTGCGAGTGAAAGGGCAAAATATTGGATTATAATCGACACTAAATCCATCAACCTACCACATGCTCGTTCCTGGTGATAACGCATTGGCTAGCTAAAGCAGCACACCCACAACCGTTCCTGTGACCATTAATAACATACAAAACATACACACACACGCAACACGAACACACACACAGCACACACACACACACACACACAGCACGCAGCGGTAGCAACTACACACGGTCCTCTCACAAGCCACACACAACAGCACCACACACACATCATGCGCGGCGACGCGTCGCGCCTGCCGCGCACTACAAACACACACAAACCACGCACGTCGCACACACAGCAGCAACAAGACGGGGTACATACACACACACATACGCGCGCAGCACACACAATCACACACATCACACAAACACACACACGACACACACAAAGCGCACAGCATACACACGCAGCGCACACACACACACACACGCACTGCAAACACAAGCAACACACACACACACACCACACACCACATACACACACACACAAGCACGGACGCGGCACACACCACACATAACACACCGGCGCACAGCACATACACACCACGACACGCGCGGCACACACAACACCGCGCGCAACACACACACACATCATCACACAGCAACCACCACGCAATGCAACGCACAGGCACACACAGCCACACACACACACACACACACACACACATGCCCACCAACACACCATAGGGGACACGCCTGCGGTGACAGCCACGGAACACAACACCACACACATACACCATATCATACTTCACACATATCGGCGCGCACACACACACACACACAATACACACACTCCACACACAACACAGGGTCACACACAACCACACACACACACACACATGCACACACAGCATACACACACACATACAACGCACACACACATATACACACACACACAACACACACACACACAGCACACTACAACACAACACAAACATACACACACACCCACACACAGCACAACACACACGGGGAGCAACGGTTCAGCCAACACCACAATACACACACACAACATTCACACACACAATAACCACATCAACAACACACACACACACACAGCACACACACACACACACACATACACACACACACACACACACACGACACACACAACACACACACACCGAACACACATACACACACACACACACACACAGCACTACACACACACACACACACACACACACACCACACTACATAACGACAGTAAGCAGCGCTTGTATTTTTTTCATTCATGCGCGCCGAATCGACAGCGATGAGCGCTGTGTGCCCGTCGGTGACGCTCACGACGCTAGCTTATAGTTTTCATGGGTTTAATCAAGATTTTGCGAGAATGCGCCCAGTTGAATAACAAAGAGATAAGAGCGCACACGATGACAGGCAATCGTAACGATACCGATACGAACCTGGAGGGACGCGAGTACACGGGATACCTTTTGACGTCAAAGGCGTCCAATTGTATTTCGGCGACAGTCGCGTGTTGCAGCGCCACAAGCCTCCAAACATCACTGTCAGCGGATTGTCCATTACGTCATGCGTCACATGCATCTCACTATTATACAACATCAAGCGAATCTCTATGACGACCCTTCACATCTTTGTGTAGATAAAGGTGCATGTAGTACCATCAGGTACAACTAATTCTACAACCGTGCACATGTAGGCGCAGGTAATAGATCGTGTAATTATTCATGCATTATACATCTTTAATTTAGATATCACTATTAGGCGTTGCGGCGATTTATCATCTCCGTATGAGGTTTGCGTGTGCGCGCACGTCGCATGTGTGTGTATGTTGTGTGGTGTGTGTGTGTGGTGTGTGTGTGTGTGTGTGTGTTTGTGTGTTTGTGTGTGGCGTGTGTGCGCCGCGCGGGTGTTGTGTGTGTGTGCGCGTGCGTGTGTGCGTGCGTGCGTGCGTACGTGCGCGCGTGCGCATGTATGTGTCTGTAGATATATTTGTGTATATGTATAATAGATATATTTTCGACCAAGCAATGTATGTATGTGTCTAATATCTGTCTATCTGATCTATCTATCTACCCTATCTATCTATCTATCTATCTATCTATCTATCTATCTATCTATCTAGCTATCTATCTATCTATCCTATCTAATCTATCTATCTATCTATTATCTACCTACCTATCTACTAATCGTATCTATCTATCTATCCTACTATCTAGTTCTATCTATCTATCTATCTACCTATCTATCTATCTATCTATTCTATCTATCTACTAATCTAAGTTTATACTTCTATCTGATCGTATCTATCTATCTATCTAATCTAATCCTATCTATCTATCTCTATCGTAATCTATCCTATATATCCTATCTATCTTAGGCTATCTCTGCTATTATATCTATCTATCTATCTATCTACTCTTATCTATCTTATCTATCTATCTATCTAGTCTATCTATTCTATCTATCTATCTATCTATCTATCTATCATATCTTATGCTAATCTATCTATCCTATCTTATCTATCTACATCTAGCTATACTCTCACTTTCTCTATCTCTCCTCATCTCTCTTTCTCTCTCCTCTCCTTCTTCTCTTTCTCTCGGATTACGCTTTGTTATTGTATCCGTGTTGCGATGCATGCGTTGGGTGTGTATATGCATTAGCATTGTATGTGCTTAATTTACGTGTGTGTGTGCGAGCGAAAGCGCGCGCGCGGCTGCGCGCGTGTGTGTGTTGTGTGTGTCCTGTGTTGTGTGTGTGTGTGTGTGTGTGTGTGTGCTGTGTGTGTCGTGCGTGAGCGGGCATGCGTGTATGCATGTGTGCGTGTGTGCGGGCGTGCGTGTAATGCGTGTGTGTGCGTGCGTGGCATGCCGTTTAGTTCGTACTGCGTGTAGCGTGTGTGTGTGCGGTGCGGGCGGCGTGTAATGCGTGTGTGTGCGGGCGTGCGCGTGATGTCGCTGTGCGTCGCAGTTCGTGGTGTGCGTGTGTGCGTGCGTTCGTTGACGTGCGTGTGTGGGGGCGTCTGTTTGTCCAACGATTCTTCACTCGCTTGCAATCACATTTAAATTATTGCCCGCTGCTTTGGATCGTCTCTCTGCGTATTTCGCGCTGCTCATAAGACAAGGCCTGGCTAGCCGCCGAACGGATTCCGCGAAGCCTGCCTCACGCAGCAAAGGAGTTCGCCAACGGGGTGACCGCATGAATTGTGGCGAGTGGCGCCGCGCAGCGCCTGCCTGCGCTCCATACATCCATACACGGCGCTGCAGAGCAAGGGCTAGCGCGGAAAAATAGGTCCGCAATTGCGCATGTCGCCTGTAATGCGCATCGAATCAGTCGCATTCTGTGAGTTAATAGAGATGGATCCTCATGTTTTGCGCGCCGACACAGCGGGCCGGCCGTACGCATGCCTGTTTTATCGACGATGAAATGAAGTCAAGGCAGCGAAAGTCCTGCGGCGCTTGGCGACTAACGGTGGAAGAACATTAATACGGGTTGCCTTTGAACATTCTTTTTTTTTTTAGCAGTTATCGCCAGTGTAACCTTTGTTGTTCTGTTTTGCTGTCGCCGGCGAACGAATGGTCCGGTGTAGTTTTATGAAAGAGATTCAGTGATGCGCGCGCGTAAAAGCCGTTTAAATGTGTAGGCGTTGCCCTGCACGCGGCAACTTTTCTCACAACCAGTCTTAGTAACCGAGAGGGCGGCAGCCAGTCCTCCCTCTTGCCCCTTCTCTCTTTATCTATCTAGGTATTCTTTTTCTTTCTTTCGTTCCTTCCTGTCGTTCTCTTCTTTAGCGCTCTCTCCATCTTTCTCGTTGTGCCTGTCTCTTCCCCCTATTCTGCCTGACATCGCCTCTTCTCGTACTCACCCCATCTCTCTATGGTGTGTCGCTGTCTTTCTGCTTTCTCTCTGCTGTCGTATGGTTTCTGTGTGTGTGTGTGTGTGTTGTGTGTGTGTGTGTGGTGTGTGTGTGTGTGTGTGTGTGGTGTCGTGTGTATGTATGTGTGTATGTATGTATTATGTGTGCTGGTGTGACTGTCCTAGCTGTCTGCTGTCAGTGTCTGCCGATTCTTCCTTCTCTCACATCGCTTTGCTCTCACTCGCAGCGCTTCTCTCTCTCTGCTCATCTCTCTCTCCTCGTCTCTCTCTCCTCATACTCTCTCGTCTAGCTCA
>NW_014577132.1:329558-336954 GCF_000485595.1 Priapulus caudatus | reverse complement strand
AATAAACATGAACAGTGCTCTGTTGTGATCCAGTGTAGCTTACTACAACGACGTTAGATCGCCGTACTACTTCATTAATAAATCACATATATATAGAAGAAGCCTCGTAACAACATCGTCTGCGCGCGGCAGTTGGACTTCCGCACACGCCACCAATATAGCGCCCATATATCACATCGCATGTATATATTATATTATTATCTATCTTACCTGATATATAATATATATATAATATATATATATCAGAAAGTAGATAATAATGAATAAATATACATCATAAGTAGATTTTATCAATATCCTTGATATATGTAATATATATATATTGATCAACGAAAGTAGATAAAGGGAAAATTCCACTATTATCTAACTTCGTATATATATGATATAATATATATTATATATATACCGCTTCGACTATCGAATTCGAGAGATCAAACTCGGCCGAAAAGACAACAGACGCTCGCGGAGCTGAGGATTAGGCCGAGTGTAGTAAACTCTATGAAACTAAGCAGCCGACTATTCAGCCCGAAGGACAAGGAAGAGTTTGCTTGATTGATAAGACGTAATAGGCTTAATGAGTGGGCGCGGGCTCGACATAGGCGTAGTTTTGTAAGTCCAGTCAGTATATGCCTGCAATGGTTGCATAGCGACAACGGCTCGGCATACACGCGCGAACACGTGAACCTGTGCCGTATCGGAAGACAGCGTCGATGTAATTGGCAACGCGATTGCGTGGGTCGACGGTTTGTAGTCAGTGTAAGCCGAGTCGTCGTCGGTCCGTCGACGACAGCAAGCCGTACCGTCGCGACACGCACGCTGACTGCTCCGAAAGGCTGGCGGCCATAACCCGACAAACGAACCTATACGACTAGGCCGCACGAGCTGTCACCCGTGGCTGCTCAGATGAGGTTGATGCCTATTAAGGTGTTTGTCAAACATCATTGATGCGACAGTCGAGTGGTGTTAGTCTATATACACTGCTGCAGCCTACAATCGATTGTATGCTGGGCTCAAAAAGCATAGATGATCACGGCACTGCTATCGTTCTCCGTCGTCTTCAGCCCCGGCTGTAACTAACTATACGAGGCCTGACGAAGTCACGTAAGACACCTGCACGTTTGTTGGTGTTAATAAAATCCGTGCCCGTGGCAGCAAGGCAAGATTCGCGATTCAATCAGGCGATAACGAGAATCACAGGTGCCTGTCGCCAAGCTCTTATCAGGCAGGCGATCGTGACGAAAGCACGGCCACTATGATCAGGTACGCAGATCAAATAAGACAGTTCTAATTGTATGAAATGCATGCCTCCGCCTAATTACGGCTGGGCTTCGTCATCTGGTGATACACATTGGCCCTGGGTGCCTTCATCAAGGCATAGTCGTGATAGTAATGGCACTTGCCATTGTTTATTTTGACGTGTACTACAGCAAGAAATTCATACACTATCGATGCATAAAAGTCGATCATGTCATTGAGCAGATAGGGATGGTCTTCCCGGACCCGGTGCGGCGCCACCCGCGTGCCCGCGGGCTTCTCTCTCTCGCGCTCTCTCTCTCTCTCTCTCTCTCTCTCTCTCTCTCTCTCTCTCTCTCTTTCGCTTTCTCTGGCTCTATCTCAATCGCACTTTCTCTTCCTTCATATTTCCTTCGTTTGCCGTCACTTGCGCTCTGTCTTTTCTATTCCAGCCAACCCCATCGTTTATTTTTCGTTCTTTATCGTCCAACACGCTTGCCTTCAAAAATTTCTTTATAAAATTTAATTTTGTTTTTAATTTTTTTTTATAACGCTTACCCCTCTTGTACTCCCTCCTCACCCTCTTTCCGTCGTTTTCGAATTCCCTGTACACGTTTCTTTATGTGATGTACGAGCGGGGATAATCCGTGGGAATATTTTCCTCGAATTATCTAAGCCGCATCATCTTAATGCCGTGCGTAATGGCCGATGCGCGTCTTTGTACTCACTCGGCGCCGCCCTGATTACTAATTAATTAACAAAGAGTTATTAATTGGCTTTATACGTTAATTGGGCTAATGCAGAGCACAATGAGGATGCGATTCATGCATCAGGTCCTGCTCATTATTGTCAGGAGGACAGCTGCCCTGGCGAAAGAGAGGTGTATATACGCGCGCGTTTGTGTATGTCAGCGTGTGTGTGTGTGTGCGCGCGCGGGCGTGTGTTGAGCGTGTGTGCGCGCGGGGGTGTGTGTGTGTACGAGAGAGGGGGTGGCAGAGGCAGAGGCAGAGAACTTTATTAAAAGACTAGAAAACGCGGCGCGTGTGTGCGCAGCGCGCGTGCGTGTATATGTATGCTCGTGCGTGAGTACATTCGCGTACGTGTATATGTGTTTGACACAGAGAGCGAGAAAAGACAAATAAAGTGAGACAAAAAGAGGGAGAGATAGATAGATGGATATATATATATATATAAATAGATAGATAGATAGATAAGTAAATAGATCGATAGCCTGACAGACAAACAGATATATAGAGGAATGGGGTTATTTTCTGTCACCTCGCGAAGGAAATGATCATTTGGTTACAAACGCTTTGATGAACATTTGTTATTGATTCGTTCAGGTGAAGCACCATTTCTATAGTAATATGTCGCTCTTAGCGAAACATAATAGAGTTCACCGAAAATGTTGACGCGTTGAGTGGAGAGTACCGGTGCCGTGTTCCCGCGTAATAACTTATTTAATACCGAAAACGCACTTAGTAATAGCTAACATTATAAATGAGATCACCGACACGCGCACGAACGCACGCTCCACACACTTATACACGCACCCATACGTCCGAGAGAGAAAAAAAACGCACGCGTGCATACGCACGCGAGTGCACGCTTGCAGGTACGCGTGCAGGGACGCCCTTATGTTAGCCGCGACGATGTCGGCGCTTGCGGGGGACTTATGCGTTCACGCGTGCGCTCATTGGCTAAAAATCCCCGACGTGGTTCTCGCCTGTATGGAAACTATACCGCTCGTATCCATCATGCGGTGACTATTACGGACTGTCAAGCCGATTAAAGAGCGTGAATAAAATCTGGCGTTAATTGTCGGCAATCAGGTGCCGAGTCAAACGACGACGACGACAACGATCCGCTGACAAGCGGTGCGTGCACGTCACTGCGATGTCGGGCCGAGAGAGCTAGCGACGCAGATTCTCTCTCTCTTTCTCTCTCTCTTACGCTTTGTTATTTTATCCGTGTGCGTGCATGGTTGGGTGTGTATATGCATTAGCATTTGTAGAACCTTAATTTACGTGTGTGTGTGCGCGCGCGTGTGTGTGTGTGTGTGTGTGTGTGTGTGTCTGTGTGCGTGTGCGGGCATGCGTGTATGCATGTGTGCGTGTGTGCGGGCGTGCGTGTATGCGTGTGTGTGCGTGCGTGCATGCGTTAGTTCGTACGTGCGTGTATGCGTGTGTGTGTGCGTGGCGGGCGGGCGTGTATGCGTGTGTGTGCGGGCGTGCGCGTATGCGCGTGCGTGCGTTCGTGCGTGTGCGTGTGTGCGTGCGTTCGTACGTGCGTGTGTGGGGGCGTCTGTTTGTCAACGATTCTCACTCGCTTCAATCAGCATTTAATTATGCCCGCTGCTTTGATCGTCTCTCTCGTATTTCGCGCTGCTATAGACAAGGCGCTGCTAGCCGCCGAGACGATTCCGCGAAGCCTGCCCGCAGCAAAGGAGTTCGCCAACGAGGGTGACCGCATAATTGTGCGAGTGGCGCCGCGCAGCGCCTGCCTGCGCTCCATACATCATACACGCGCGCGCGCGCCGGAAAAATAGGCCCGCAATTGTGATGTCGCCTGTAATCGCTCGAATCAGTCGCATTCTGTGAGTTAATAGAGATGGATCCTCATGTTTTGCCGCCGACACGCGGGCCGGCCGTACGCATGCCTGTTTAGTCGACGATGAATGAGTCAAGCAGCGAAAGTCTGCGGCGCTGGCGCTAACGTGGGAAAACATTAACGGGTTGCCTTTGAACATTCTTTTTTTTTACAGTTAGTCGCGTGTAACTTGTTTTCTGTTTTGCTGTCGCCGGCGACGATGGTCGGTGTAGTTTTATTGAGAGATTCAGTGATGCGCGCGCGTAAAAGCCGTTTAAATGTGAGCGTTGCCCTGCACGCGGCAACTTTTCTCACACCAGTTAGTAACCGAGCGGCCAGCCAGTTTCCTCCCTCTCCCCTTCTCTCTTTATCTATCTAGGTATTTTTTTCTTTCTTTCGTTCCTTCCTTCGTTCTCTTCTTTACCTCCCCCATTTTTCGTTGTGCCTGTCTTCTTCCCCCTTTCTCCCTGACTCGCCCTCTTCTCTACTCACCCATCTCTCTATATGTGTGCCGCTGTCTTTCTCTTTCTCTCTGCCTGTCGGTATGTTTCTCTGTGTGTGTGTGTGTGTGTGTGTGTGTGTGTGTGTGTGTGTGTGTGTGTGTGTGTGTGTGTGGCGAGAGAGGAGAGATGGACGAGATAGAGAGATAGAGAGCGAGCGAACGACCCTAGAGTGAAAGCAGACGACACGAGAGCACACAGCACCGCAGAGCAAACGAGAGACCGACGACCCCCGCGTCCAAGCGAGAGAGAGAGAGAGAGAGAGACGCAGCACGGAGAGGCCAGAGAGCGCAAAGACGTGCGCAGAATAGTTTACTAGCAGGAGAAAACGGACCCCCGAAAAAAAATGCACAAGCAAACGCTCGTCCTTTAGACCGAGGCCACTTCTACGAGGCTGAGCTGCGCACGAGAGCAAGATATAGATTGAGTCACATGAGTGCATAGTGTGTGTATAAGAGAGAGACGAAGAGAGGAAGACAAGGAGGCCGGAGACAGAGGCAGGGCTGAAGGCGAGGGGGGAAAATAGAAAACCCGGGGTGGCGCGAGTCGAGCTCAAGGCGTGAAGGAGTAGCAGAGGGTGCAATAACTAGTGAAACGAGGGCCAATTGAGAAGCGAGAGACACCCTCGTGTGAACTCGAAGAGCGAAAAGCAGAGCGCCATGTTATCTGATGCCGCCAACCACAATGCGAGAGCTCATATAGCTACGGCGTCAGGAGGCCATGAGAGGAGACCCCCGCAGGCAACCTCTGGGCGCCACGAATGTCAGTGGGGCCAGCAATGATGTATGACTTGTATGGTCACATCCCATGCACTCGCGACCGAATTGTCGTCTTACGCATCTAGTCAGTGGAAGAGACACAAGAGACGAGAGCGCAGCGACCAGAGCAGACGAGAAGCTACGACGAGAGGACGATGAGCAGACGCAGGCGAAGATTAGCGAGCCACGAGATACCGAGTACAGATAATAGTTCATACACCAGCAGCCAGATAAACAACAATGCCATACGACACACATTGTAACCCACGGAATAAAACGCGGGCAATATATGTATATCTTATATAATATGCTAATAGAGGGAGAGTCGAACAGCCATAACATGTGGTGAAGAAACTATTAAGAATGAGTGAAGTTAAATTAGATAGACCTATAGGTACTTAGTCTAAGAGATAGGGAGAAGGTCAAAAGGGAGAGGCAATGCAAGAATATGGTAAATAAGATTACCGCTGAGAATAAGAAAGGGGCGAGCGCTGCGAGAGAGAGAGAGCTACAGAGAGAGAGCACAAGAGAGAGAGACAGAAGCAGAGAGAGAGAGAGAGAGAGTAACGCAGATGAGAGACGAGATGTGAGAGAGAGGAGAGAGAGAGAGGAGAGGGAGAAGAGAAGAGACGAGAGATTAAGAGAGAGAAACTCAGTTGGGGGAAACATAGAGTGATATGTATGATAGTAGTTAGAGGATAAGGGAGAAGGTCAAGAGGGCAGAGGAAGAAATGGACGACCTAGTGCTACTAGCAATTGATGAACTGGAGGCGAGCGTGCAGTGAGTAGAAGTAGCATGGAAGTCTAGAGACAGAGACGAGAAGAAGAGAGAGAGAGACGAGAGAGAGAGAGAGAAAGAGAAAGACACCTACTGAGAGCATAGAGCAAGAAGAGAGAGTGAGAATAGAGGAGAGAGAGCTAGAAGAGCAGAGAGAGAGAGAGAGAGAGAGAGAGAGAGAGAGAGTGAGAGCTAGAGCACGCACACGCACAGAGAGAGGACGTAGAACGGTAGAGAGAGAGAGAGAGAGAAAGCACAGCTAGAGAGGAGAGGAGAGAGAGATCAAGAGAGAGCAGAGAACAAGGAGAGAGAAAGGGGAGACAATACGCGGGAACCGACCGGCAGAGAGAGGGAGCGCCACGTGCACCGGTTCGAACGAGAGCAGTTAAGCAACGCAGGAGAGAGAAAGAAGAACGGAAAGAGCAGGCGCAGGAGGAGTGTGCTCGGAGAGTATGAATTAGAGGAAGGGGGATACAGTAGGGGGGGTATACGGAGAGACGTATGAATAATATAAAGCGACAGAAGAACGCTGTGTAGAAGACACCCGCGAGAGAAACTGCGCAGCTCATACTGAACCAAGACTAGACCATTCTTCACCACAGGTGCGCGGCACACATCTACTGGCCGCCGCTCTCTAGACCGCTCGGCCAGCCACCAGAGAACTAGCGCACAGTCCATGGCCTGGGATTGTCCCCGTGGTACTTCGATGAAGCCCCTTCCTATTCGTGCTAAATCTCCAGCGCGTACCGTGATTTCGCTGTGCCAGAGCTTGGTGACCGATCGCGTCCTAAACTGCTAGGGCATTGTTAGCATACATCAAACTGGTACGTCATACATGATGAGAGGAGGACTCCAGCGGTGTCCGTAAGCGCCGAGTCTCAGCGCACAGGGGCTTCCCAACTCAGTAGGCCAGGACGTGCCTATGCGAGTTCAGAACCGGTGCACACGGCCACAGCTGCTCGCATTCTGCCTCTGATAGCCCGCAGGTAACACGCTGACCACTATCAAAGTAAATTAAGCCTCGGACTTAAGAAATGAGGTGTTTCGCCGCACTCGCTAGAATTGCTTCTCCTTTTTAGTAAACTGAGTCGTTCGGCCGGATCTGCTCTAGCTTTACGAGTAACTAGACCCCGCCACTAACGTGCGAAAAAGAAAGTAGATACAAGTGACGATGTGTTGAAAAATTGGGAAAAGTGAGGAAGCAGAAAAAAATCAAAATTAGAAAACTGGCACACGTAATTTGTTACCAGCAAACAGCTTGCCCGCCGCTTCAACGATGACGATTCAGGTACGAGCCGCGTTCTGATATTGCTCGGTGTGTTCGGTTTCGCGTGTTTCAGAAGCACTTTCTTCTAGTATCATCCATCCCTACCACGCATCAGTTGGTTGATGCACCTGTCCCTCTATTTTTGTTGCTTCTTTTTCTCGCCTCCTCCGTCCCTACTCCCCTCTTTTTCTCTCTCCATCTCTCTCTCTCTCTCTCTCTCTCCCTGTCTCTCTTCCTCTGTTTTTTTTCCTGCCCCAATTCCTCTCCCTTA
>NW_014577132.1:303248-328807 GCF_000485595.1 Priapulus caudatus | reverse complement strand
AGTATGTGTGTGTGTCGTGGTCTAGCTGTCATGCTGTCTGTCTGCCTATCTTCCTTTCTCTCTCACCTCTCTTACTATCTCTCGCTCCGACTCTCTCTCTCTCTATATATATATATATATTTATATTGCTTCATCTCGTTCTTCTATCTTTCTACATTACCTTTGTTATCCCTTTCTGTCTTGGCGCCCCTCTCTCGTTCTCTCTGTGTATATATTTCTCTCTCTCGCGTGCTCTCCCTCTACCTTTCTCTTTCATTCGTTTTCTCTCCCTCCCCCCTTTCTCTCTCTTTCGCGCGCTATCTCTCTCTTTCTGTCTCGTGCTCATGCTTGCACGCGTGTGATTACGATAAATTAGATGGTCGACAAAGTTCAAATTGTTGCTTCATTCAGATAGTTGCTTGTTTATTACTCATAGAATTCACATGGATCGCGCACGAGATATTACGCAACAACTCACCATCATTTATTATTAAAGCGGGGACGCTGCTCAGCCGCACGCACGCAGAGCGCGCGTTAAGACAATGTGCTCGGACATCGTGGGAAGAGCGGCCACTGGTCAGTGAGGGTTGTAGGTCAGCGGTGGACTGAGATGACCCTGGCGATTATCATGCAAATCAGCCGCAACCTGTTTGCATTGTGCTCTATGGCGGAGCGGAGTCAAGCCTGCGCCAATATAAGCCGCCCGCCGCGTGTTTGCGAAAGAGTTACAGCGAGTGGACTCAGCCGTACGGGTCCGGAGCCTCGGCGGACATCAGCGTGACCGTTGGAGCGAAAGAGTTAACAGCGAGTGGATAGCGCCGCGCGTTTCTACCTGCGGGTGTCGCTGATCGATCAGTCTCTGATCGCCACGCGAAAGAGTTACGCCGGCTGTTGTATACACGCGTGCGCGCCTGGATATACGCGCGTGCACGCATCGTGAATGAAAGCTCTTCGCGTCTGCTTGAGCAATCCACCCGCGTTTGCTTTACCTGGTACAGGTACGAACCTAGCTGTGCCGAGCGCGCGGGATTCACGTATGTGCAGGTGCGAATTTCGGCGCCAACAACCGACGACACCGCGAGGCGTGCACACGAACGTCAGCACCGATGTTTAACATGTTCGCGCCGTTCTCGATGCCGGAGGCACCCCCCGGGCCGCCGGCATCGCTCGGGCACCCGCTCTACGCCCGCCTCGACGACTACTGGGAGAAGAAGGTGTTTCGCTGCCAGGAGTGCCGCTACACGACCGATCGCAAGAACAATCTGAAGCGGCACATCGCCACCATGCATCAGGAATGCGATCAGGTGCTCGAGTGCTGCGACATCAAGTTCGCCTGCAAGGCGTCGCTGCGCAACCACGCCGCCATCTTCCACCGCAACGGCTACCGCTGCCGCCTCTGCAACCGCAACTTCTGCCGCAAGGCGCTGCTCAAGCGCCACCTGTCGGTGCACAGCGGCCAGAAAGACTTCGTCTGCGAGCTGTGCGACTACGCGACGAGCCACAAGAGCAACCTCGAGCGACACAAGAAGGTACACCGCAAGTTCGCGTCGGCCGGCGACGCGGAGGGCGGCGACGGCTCGCCGGGGTCGTCGCGCGACAGCGCCGACGTTGACGTCAACGTCGAAGACGTCGACGACGAGGACGACGACGACGATGATGACGACGACGACAGCGAGGGAAACGCGAGCAGCGAGCGCGGCGTGAGCGAGAGTTCGGGTACGCCGGGCGACGCGTCCGCCTCGCGTCACTCCCCGGACGCTCGTCGCTCGTTCCACAGCCCGGGCGCGGCACGCCTCTCCCCGGAGATGCGCGCACGCATGGAGGCGTCGCCGCTCGCCGGCCACCGAGGCTGGCCGGAGCTGGGCGAGATGGGACGCGACGAGAACGGAGCGCTCTACGCGCTCGCTGCTCGGCATCGGCTCTTCGACCTCCACCGGCCGTACTTCGTGCCGTCGTCGCTGCTGCCGCCGCCCTACGTCGGCGACCTACTGCGACCGGCAGGGGGCGCCGGCGGCCCCACCGACCTGCTCAAGCCGCTCTTCCGTAGCGACCTAATGATGGCGTCGCCGTACTGCAGTCCGCTGAGTCCCGACGCCGACGCGCTGATGGCGGGCGCCGACAGCGTCAACGACCTTCCGCTGAAGAAGCGCTTCCGGCGCAAGTTCGGCATCCTGCGCGAGCGACCGTCGGCGCCGTCCGAGCCGACGGACAGCGTCGGCACGCCGAGCACGGCTGAGCTGAGTCACAGCAGCCCCGGCTCCGGGCAGAGCGTGCGCAGCTGCGGAAGCCCCGTCGTCATGGACATGGAGCCGCCGGGCAAGATGAGCTCGCCGACGCGCATCTTCTCGCGGCCGTACAAGTGCTCGCGCTGCGGCACGGCGCTGTCGAGCCAAGGCGAGCTGACGCGACACGTCGACCTGTGGCACGCGCCCACCGTCTGGCCGCTGCAGCCGATCGTCACCATCATCGCAAAGCGCAAGAAGCTCGGCCTTAGCACCGACCTGCGACCGTCGCTGCTCTGCCAGGACGACATCGTCGACTCGGCCGACGTCATCAGGCTGCGAGCGGAGGGCGCCGACAGAAACGCGCTGGTGAAGTGAACTTGTCTGACGTCATCAATTTACGGGAGGGACGCGCTGGTGAGGTGAGCTCGTCTGACGTCATCAGTTTACGGGAGGGACGCGCTGGTGAGGTAAACTTATCTGACGTCATCAATCTACGAGGGTGACGCGCTGGTGAGTTGAACTCGCCTGACGTCATCCGTGACACTGGGTTGTTTGATGTCGGACCTTTGCGGCATAGAGGACGCAACCGGTATGCTACGCATCTAGCGTGCGCTGAGATTTTTCGATAAATCCGATTTGTGATAAAGAGCAGATGAACGATTGACGAAATGCGTATCGTGACACAAAGGCCGGTGTTTGTATAAATTTTGTCGCGTTGGGAGCATAGGGCCGTTGTCAGGGCGGTTGTAGGGTTACCACTAATGTACTACTCGTACGAGCGTGATAAAAACTTACGATTCGTACAATAACCGTAACAATAGCGTTGTCCTTAATATCTCGTAGCAAAAAAAGCTTATTAATTTACTATAACAGGTGTTTGGTGATTGCTGCAATAAGGCAGCTGATTGGATATGGGACGAAAGCACTTCCACGAGTGGTATATGTTATGGGATATCATTGATGATGACGTGTCATCGAAACATCAGAACGATCATCATTTATGTGACGTTTTGTTTTGATACACCAGCGGGAATCTTGTTTACGACAAGTCTTTCATGAAAACTACAGGTTTTACTGAGCAATATCAAATATAGTATCAACATAATTGTGTTCTCTGTGTGTAAATTGATCATTTGCCTCAACGCTTTAAACAGTAGCAGAGGGAACGACAAGGTAGGGACTATCGTAGACATGCGTGCAAATTTGCTAGAATTTATATTGCGGTTTTCTAACAGCGATCTAGTACAAAACCGTACGACCGCGATACGTGTGTTACGACTAGCCATCGCTCTGACAACGCCCCTCATGTTCCTTCGTAAACGCATAGAAACCAATTCTAAAAGAGGAGCACCCACGAAAACTCACATCTTCGCGTGCGTTGCACCCTCGCTTACGCTGCGTGCATGCGACAGCGTGTCGTGAGGAGTCAAAGTCCGCGTCAGTGGCGGCCGGATTATGGTCCCGCTGGCCAGATTACGTCCTGCCCAGCCAGACGATAACGCCGACTAATCCACCTGCTTCCTACGTTGCGTGCTACCCGTATGCGACCAATTAAGTGATCACACCGGTTGCTGTTGTAATAGCGACTCGCTTCTGGTTCGAATTCACCTGTTAGGCGTTGCACGCGCGCACCTGTAAGAGCGCCATCATCGCCGCGGCAGCTATAGGCGGGCGGCCTGGTAATTGCCCACATAACGCTCCCCGTTGTTCCGTAATAGACATGGAGGCGAGCAGCATCGTCACGTGACTTACGTCGCGCGCGAGACGATGACTTGCGACGGTTGTCGCCGAGTTGTTCGGTCGATGCGCACGGACAGACGAATTTCCCTCGCCTCCGCGTGCTTCAGCCGTAAACGGTCGTCGTAATCAATGCCGTATTGATAACAATAGGCACGGGCCGGACGTACTAGCACCGCACTTACGCGTACACGCACGCACGAACACACGCGCGCACGCACACGAAGGCACGCGCACGCGCACAGACCACTTCTACTGACACGCAAGCACGCATGCACGCACGTGCACACGCGTGCACACGCGTGCACACATACACACGTGCGTGCGCACGCACGCACACACTACGACACGCGCGTGTCTGTACGTTTACACGCGTCTACAGACACGCGCGTACGCACGAATGCACGCACACACGCGCAAAGACGCACGCACACAGGCTCACACACGCACGCACGCACACACGCACGCACACACACACACACACACACACACACACACCCCCCCCACACACACACACACACACACATACACACGCACACACATATGAGCGCCTGGGCGGACCTAATTGTTCCGTTCTGCGTTGTTTTAGGCTCGTGCAAATAATTGCGGCTAACAATAACCGCTCTGCGGCAGGTGAAATGGCCGGTATAAACGTCGCACGATTAGAGCAGGCACGCGAATGTTTAATACATTATAATTGTGATGAATAATTAATGTTCCTGGTCAAAAAGCGTATATAATTTATTGCTGCGTGAGTACCTGCCTGCGCGTCGTAAAGTTTGACATTGTCACACGCATGCGCAGGGCCGAGCATAGGCGAAAACAAGACGATGTGGGTTAATTTGTGATTTTTACTGAAAAAGATGTAATTATCTTTGCAGGTCGCTTTGCTATGTAGCGCATATTATGGAATTTCCGAGGCTAGCATTGCTTGCGTATGTAAATTACTGACGCATTACTGCGTAAAACATGAAATCTGTGTTATAGTTATACAAATATCTATTATTATAGTTGCCCGTCTGTGACATTCGACTGCTGTGTTATAGATTATCAATCCGACTTGCATCTTGACGAGCGCGCGTGATTGTACATAGAAAATCTCAGAATTTGCTAGCAATGATTTCTTAGTATGTGTGTCGCTGCCTTTCTCTGTCGCCGCGGTGTGACCAGACACACCCGCGTGGTGGACGGTGAGACAGCTATATAGAGAGCGCGCGTATGTATTACAGCGATACTTGTACTACTGTTAGGACTACGATGATTGTGATTAAACTCGTTTCATTGACAACATAGTACCGTGTGTATGTTTTTCGCTCTCGTATTCTCGCAGCGCCGAACTCTATACGACGTAACGATGCCTAACTAGTACTGGTTAATAAGCGGGTATAGTAATTAACGTAATCATTATTAATTAATAATGCCCAATAATGTGAAATAAGTAACAGAGCGTGCAATTATGCGAGTAAGATCTCACTCAGTACGGGGCATCGATTTAGGCTGAATTCTTTGGTAACTAGCTGGCGTACAAAACATGCATGTACAGTTTATGAGGCCATTAGACATCGCAACCTATAAAGGGTTTACCAATACATTATATAGGTTACGCACAATCTTTCATCACATACCGAAATTTATATTATTTATATTTTAACAAATTCGGTTTCGTGATATTAGATTCATGATTTTGCGTTCCTTACACCTAGATATAATAAGATAGAAGGCAATGCAACTGCATGTAATCTTACTGCTTGTAAAAGTACTAATTTACCATACACAATATATAAATCACGAACAGATGCAAAAAAACAACGGTTTTACCGATGAAGTAAAATCTCGGTGCTCTATGACAAGACTTGTACGTCTCTGATCAAGATAAGCAGTATATCTCATTTGTTGACGCCTGGAGCCAGTCAGGAATCTAAGCAGAGGTCGGGGCCGCTCTAATGCAGGTTACTCCGTCTCACGGGAGAAATCTTCCGCATCGATTCACCTCTTGTTACGTCACACCAACGCCCATCCTGGTCACCACCGTTACTAATGCCACGTGACCGCGTTCCGCCGCCATGATGCGGGTGCTCTCAAAACCCGGCGCGGCGCCATGCTCGCCCGTCGCGCCTTCAAGAGTCTCCGTGCGACCATGTCGCGGCTGCGTTCTCCCCCACGCGTGATTCGCACGGAGAGCGGCGGGCGACGGCGGCGGCGCGGCAAGCGTGAGAATGAGTCACACAGGTGAAAAACAATGCGGCGCTTTAATTAGCGATGGGCCGCTTACGTCGCGGATAAATATTATTAATTGCCACAAGAGCGCGTGTCGCCCGATAGCGCGAGTGGGGTCAAATATAGTTGCGCGGCCCGCATCTCTGATGCTGGGAGAGGTCCGCTCGTGCCTCGCCCGCTGCCACGCAAGTCTCGGAGCCTCAGCGCCGCGTATAAACAGTCATAGGCATCACGCACACGCGCGCGCACGCACGTAAAAACTCACACGCACGCACACGTTAATTCACACACGCCAACATTTAGTCACGTAGACGTTACGAACATACACGCGCACGCACGCACGTGCACGCTTATGCACACGCACACGCACGTGCGCACACACACACACACACCGCACACACACGCGCGCACACACGCACGCATACACTAGGCCCTTTTAAACTGACGCAGTCCATTTTTAATCTCTACCTCGTGGCGCAGCATGTTTGAGCGTTAACGTATCGTATCGTTGTATTGTAAGTTCGTAATTTATGGATTAGACTAATACAGATTATGTGTTACCCATTTCTAAACTATAAAAGCTTAGCGTCATGATATATATTTCTCCAAACCTTTGAAAACTGGCAACCATGTCGAGCATAGTGATGCAAATTGCAGTGCGGAACTTTTGGCGCCTAACAAGGCATTTTAATAACCCTATAGGTGTTCGTTAATAGAAAACTAGTGACAAGCAAGGCGCATAAATAAATAATAATAAAATCAATTTTGCTGTTGTTATTATTGATTATTATTAACATTATTATTTTTAAATATTTAAATATTTTTTTTAAATAATGTTTTTCTTATTATTTTATTTTTATAATAATAATAATAATAATATCATCATTATCATCATCATCATCATCATCATCATCATCATCCATCATCAACAACAGCATCATGATCATTATTATTATCAAGAAGAGTGTGTCAAGAAGAGAGCCTACACGCGGCGGCACCCGCCACGAAAACTGTGAATCTCTTCACTACCCCCAGTGGGCACACGAAAATTATATTTATATTATTATTATCGATTTTCTCTCTCGTCTCACATTAATCTTCTTCTTCTTCTTTCTTCTTTTTCTTTTTCTTCTTCTTCTTCTTCCCACTAGCGGTATCTACAGACGCAGATGACGAAACACGAGTAAAATGGGTTTCGTATTAGCTATTTCAACGAGACGACGCGAGCAGCCTTATCTGAAGGAAAACATCAATGACAGCGTCTCTGGGGGGTTTCCCCTGCTCAATGCTATCGCCTGACTTTGTTTACCGGGCCATTGCAATAACGATAGTATGGAAAATAAAAAACTGGCGGCTGCTGATTAGACATCGCCGCAGTGATAGGCGCTCGCTGATAATGTCCGTGTCAAAGCGGGAGGCGTGCTCACGCTTTTCCCGTGTGTTCGTTTAAAATTGGCCCATTTTATCTCGTTTTCGTCATCATTGCTAACTATTATATACTATATATATATTAATACTATATATATAGTATATTATAGTATTTTTATATATTCAACATCGTCCAGCCGTTTGCGGTGTAATGCTTCACAACATACAACGCACGCTTGGCCACGCAACACACGCACGCATCCGCGCCACACGCAGATGCACGTTATATATATATACATGGTGTTATTTCCTGATTCTAAATCATGGTGTACTCTACACTGTCGTGGGTTTCCACGCCTCCGTCTCCGTCTCCCGTGGTGCGACTCTATAGACGCAATAGTTCCCAACCTGAATACCTGTATAGATTGAGCCACTCCTCCCCATCCCCACGTCTCACCAACCACGTCTCATCACCCCATAACGCACTCCACCCTGCCACTCCGCCATCATCAACAACAACCTAACACGTATTTCCGCGAAACGTGCGGATCACGACTTTCAAGGTGAACGCGATAAAAGTCGCACCTCTGAGCGCTGGCAGTGCGCGCACGCTCGCAGCACCGGGCCCGGTGCGACAAGTGCTGCACCACGCGGACAATGGCGGCTATTGTGGTACCCGAGCGAAGAGCAGGCGGTCGCTGTGTAGTGCGGACAATGTTCCCTGCTCGCACGAATAGCGACGGTATCACGGTGCGTGTATACGGCATTGCACAGTTTACGCTCTCGCCAGAGTGCGATAAACACGGCCCTATACAAGCACTGGCCGCCTAGCTCTGCACCAAATAAATAAATACCTGTTTAGCGAGCTGAGCGCCTATACTTACCTCATATCGGCTCGATCCTCATCGGGTTTAAATAATTTTGCCACCTGACGCAGTGGGAGAGAATGATCATAATAGAAACTATGCAGATGGGATTATACCTAATACTGAATTATTAATAAATATGTAATCCTAATAACATAATTGCTGATATGAAGCTGGAAATCACGGTCGAGTAACAATTGTCGACGAAGCGGGTTGAGTACAGAACGAAGCATAACAGAAGTCAGAAATTGAGCTAAAAATTATTCAATCACTTTGTTTTTCGCATAGCAAATTGTATCGCCTGCACACCGAAATAAGAATACGCGCGAGTACACTATAATATTCGTGAGCCCACTATGACGCAACACGGCGCAACATTCTACCACTGACTTTATATCAGAGTGCTTAGCTAGCGTCTCCTGGTAACTTGGCGCGTTTCCGTGTCGGATGTAGCTTTAAGCAAGCTACCGAAATATATTCTATTTCCATCCGCCATACTACGTACCTCCTCGTTTCCTGTTCCTTTTCCCCACTCCTCACTGTCGCGCTGCTCGTTATTTCCCGTTCGTTCCCGCTCTCACATAGCTACACGCATACGCACATGTACCGGCGCTAATTCGCACTCGCTTCTCCCCCAATCTCTCACAGCTCACTGTCTCGTGAAACATACTCATCCTTTCTGTTTTGCAACGTTCGTCTTTCCTCTATATTTCTCTCTCCCAATCTCTTTTGCCACTCTCTCTCTCTCTCTCTCTCTCTCTCTCTCTCTCTCTCTCTCTCTCTCTCTCTCTCTCTCTCTCTCTCGCTCTCTCTCTCTTTCTCTCTCTCCATTGCTTTTTCTGTTTTAGAGCTCCCATTCTTTCTCTCCATCTCGTTTGAAACTCTTGCTCTCTAGCAACACTCTTCAATCATCTCTCTTGTAACTCTCTCTCTCTCTCTCTCTCTCTCTTTCTTTCTCTCTCCCCTCCCCCCTCTCTCTTTATTTCTTTCATCATTGAATATATATCTCTACTCTCTATAGTCTTCGCTTTTGCAACCCTTGCTCCGTATTTAATGCGACCATATCTCTCTCTCTCTCCCCTCCCCCCTCTCTCTCGCCCCTCCCCCTCTCTCTCTCCCTCTCACTCACACACAACTCTCTCCCAGGTCTATCGGCTTACAGACACTCTGCAAGAGCCACCCTCCCACTGCGCGGCTGGGAACGCGCTCACTTTCGCTGCGAGCCTACCTCGCCATTCATCCACGTTACTGAGCCTTGCGTCAGCATCCTATACGCGAGCTCCCGACTATTAAACTGTTTTCATTGGACAGCGATGGAGACGCGATGCGCACAATACTTCAGTCGTTAATTACTGATTGTTTCGCCGCGGGGGCGCCTGGAGGAGGCGATGAGGGGCGGCGGGAGGCGCACGCAGCATCGTCATGTAGGCTGCGTGGAAACTAGGTCAGGTAACTATAGGAATTAACAGAAGAGGTGCGCGCTCTCTCTCTCTCTCTATCTCACACACACGCACACAGGTGTACGCCGTCGGCGGTGGTCTGGGCATGTCCGACTGGTCAGCTCTGGTCATCCCTACGCTCATCGCGTCGCTCACGAATCCGTGGCGAGTGGGTTAACGACTATGGGTAAGCGGGTCAGTGTAGCGACGAGCTGTTGTGCTGACCCAGAGACAAATCGTGCGGGAACAGACTTTACAAAAGCTCGCTTACACAATTGCGCGCGGCGCGACCGTAATACGGCAATAGTTGCGTCATCGTTATGTTTGTGAAGGCGAATTGCAACTTGACGGGCAGCGCGCGACGACGACCGACGTAGGCGCGCTGAGCTCTGCTTAGCGAGAGCTATAAGGTTTATGTTTTCGCTGAAAGCTGCGGCGCTGACGAGGAAACTCAAAGGGAAGCCGATTAAAGGTGCGAGCGCTGGCGGTGCGTGCGCATGCATGGCTGGCCTTCCCATGCAGACACCGCAGGCTAGCGGCATGCGTGCGTGCGCGCGCGCGTGTGCGTGCACGCGCGCGTTAATGAGCTCATCTGTAAATTGTACACATCGAGAGAAATGCGCGCATGCAGCCGATCTACCAGATTTTTATCGAAACAGGTCCACTTAACAAAGTGATTATTCGTGGTTAGAAGTTATGCATCTAAACATCTGCGGGCGCGATCACTGTAATATTTTACGTCCTATACATTGCTATTAGGAGTCAATGCTTGTGCGTAATTCTCACCTTGTGTTGATTTATGTCACATAATCGTTTAGTATGATGTTTATGTGCGACTGCAATGTACGCCATCTGAACCTAATCTGTCTAAGGCGAACAGGCAGGTTATATCAAGAGCGCATAAAGAAGGTCCTTCTTTATACTCTCTTGGTTATATGTACCAATGCACAAAGTCCGCTCCCCAAAACAACCAGCATGTAATCCGTGCGCTACACCACGCGTGCACGCACGCACGCGCACGCACGCATGCACGCGCGCGTGCACGCTCCGACTCTATAATTGCCACGATAATTAACACTGGTAATCAGAACTTCCTTCGTTAAGTTAAAAATCATGCACGCAGGATATGAATACGGGCAATTATAATAATGGCCGGGAAAATTCGAACGCAGCGCTGGCTAATGCAGGCCGCCTCGTCGGTTGACTGCCGCTCGTGAGTGATCGCGCCCCACGCAGACGAGTCACGGCTGAGTCGCGCACGAGCCACGAGCCGACGGCCGAGCGTCGACGCAATACACAAAAACCACGCGCAAAACGCTTTCCTCGTCTGAATGCCGGAGCTTTTAAGATGTCATTACGCTATGGTCAGACACGAGTCACTCGCGAGCGCGCGCGTCACACGGTATTGCCAGGCCGACGGAAAGAATGCGGTGGCGAGCCATGCGTTCACGGGTCCGGAAAATGGCGGACGGGAATTTATGCGCGACCGTCGTTCAGCCCGTCACAGTTGTTAACCGCGCTTTGTTAAGCGTATATAAGGGCGATCGAATTTGAAAAACAATGCCGAGCTCAATATAAAAAAGGCTGAACGGTGAGGTACTTAGCGATGATTTGGAAAATGATTTATTATGACATTGCAATCATATTCGGCAGCGTCATGATCATCATTATATATACTGTATATATCATCGCCGTAGTTATCTTCATCATCATCATCATCATCATCATCATCATCATCAACATCATCATCACCATAATAATAATAACAATAGTAATAACAATAATAATAATAATAATAATAATAATAATCATCCTCCCCATCATCATCACTATCATAATCATCATCAACATCATCATCATTATCATCATCATCATCATCGCTATCATAATCATCATCATCATCATCAACAACAACAACATCATCACCATTCTCATCATCATCGTATTTTTCATCACTATAATCATTACCATCAAATTCCTTATCGGTATCGTCATCGTCGCCACGATCAATCCGATGTCACCATCGCTCTGCACCAACGCGCAAACAATATAAGCAATATTCATAAAAATTGCTGAATTTAAAAACTCAAAACAAGATTTTCTCTAAAGTTCCATTTACAATACCATTACACTTTATGCGTGAAATCTTTTGTACTAAAGCAGGATAAGAATTACTAAGTCATGATAGTCCCTTTGGGCCTCATTGGTACTCGAGCGAGAAATATAGGTATAGAAGTACACACAAAAATAGAACAACGCAAGAAAATATCACGATTTACCGAAATAGTTAAATGATTAGAATTTTATACCACTATAACGGTTTAAACACCTTGGTTAAATGAGCGAACCAATTTTGGAATATATTGGAATATTGTTTGGTTTAAATTATGCATTATTCGTATCATGGAACCCGTGTGCGCAAGAACCTTTGTCAGATAAATATTATGGAGTCCAAATTATTAGTATCCAATGTAACATGTATATACAGATTTTATTAAAGTATGTTTTATTATGTTTTAGTGTATTTTTGTATGCTGTGGCCATCCGTACGCGTACACGTCTGTGCGCGTACGTGTGCGTGCGTGCGTGTGCGTGCGTGTATGGGCGTATTTACGTGCGCGCATGTGCGTGGGTGTGCGTGCGTGTGGGTTATTGTACCCCAAACCGTCACATCAGGTGAGTGCATGGTCCTTTGTTTCGAAACATTCAATGATGCGCATTTTAAGAGATATTTGAGAGAGATTGATTTGTCACAGTTTTCTGCCACAATTCTGATAAAATACTTATAGCAGTACAAACCTCGTAGTCGGAGTTTTAATGACCGACTATAATAATTACAAGGCGATAATTTCTCCCAAATTTCTATGCATTGTAGCATCGTAGTAAACCAGTAATCGTGCTTTCCCAGTATCTGCCAACTAATATGTGATCTTGGTGAAATTACACGCTTAAAGTAGAGAGCACATACACATGTCATGTTTTCACTTTTACACTTATATACCATTTTCACTTTTTAATTATGGAGAGCGTCATAATGTTGAACCCGAAGTTCCCTATCCTGAGCATGCGTTCATAGATGCTCCGTATCGGCAAAAGTCCAAAATATTTTGTTGATAAGGTACATGAATAGATAGTACATACTTACAAGTAGCTTGCTTCGAAAATATATATTCTTATGCCTTCCGTTTAGTTTCATTTAATTTCCCTATACTCTATGTAGAACAAGGTTAGATCTGCGTTGCGCATGGTCAGTGCATGCTAAACTAAATATTATTTGGTTGACATAAATTTTAGGTATAGAGAATACATTCACGACTAGTTTCATAATTGTCATAATCAGCTCCATGGGGTGTGGGAGCGTGCAGAGAATGTTACCTCCAGGGTTTAGAGAAAAATAACAAAATACGTCTCATAAATAAAAATGCCTACAAATTATTATAATAAATTATAGGACAAAATTATTCCTTTAGCATAATGTTATCCTACATACAATCTCTCTTCATTTACTTGTTAGCAAACGTAAGCTATACCACCCACTCGTATTTACTGAGGCTACGGCACTGCGCTCATATTATACTGTTGTTATTGGAGCTGTTGGCTCAGAACAGCTCAGCAGCTGGCTCGGTCCCGCGAACATTGAATTTACACTGATCGGTGCTGCCACCTGGTGATGGCAATTCATATGATGTGGGGTTTGATAACTAAGTTCCACCTACTAGCTTCGCTAAAGTTGCTGATCCCAAACCAGAGCGACGTCGTATACAATCATAAAACAGGAAAGTTAGGTGGTTTCTACTCTGTAGCCTTCCTACTCCACCGATCGCACAAGAACACGAAAGAATAAGAATGGCTGGAAATTACTTATTGTATAAAAAGGTTTTCTCGATATGTCACACGTGCATGCTTCCCACTAGAAACACATTCAAAAACGTTCTGCTGTCAGTGCTGTGAGTACTTTTACTTGTTCTGGAGTGTCGCGCGCACACGGTTTACGAAGGTTAAAAAATGTCAGATTATCATCGGCTGGTAGAATAGCCTTCATAGACTTTCACACCAACATTAATTGCTTTGCAAGGCAAGATAAACCATGAGGATTTGTGCTCGCCTTAGCATGGTGCACTGGCATGGTGGCGTAGTCTGGCAATAAATGGTCCTATTTAACTATCTATCTATCTATCTATCTATCTATCTGTCTGTCTGTCCGTCCGTCCGTCCGTCCGTCCGTCCGTCCGCCCGCCCGCCGGTCCGTCCGTCCCTCTCGCTCTTTCTTTTTCTATGATCTCTCTCTTTCGCTGTTTCTTTTCAGGTGTAGGTATAGGTTGGGTGAGTGCACCGTATGTTCTACGTATCTTAGTTTAGGTATCTTAGTTTAGGCAAGGTTAATCGGATGCGCCTACCTGTAGATTAAACTTGTCTTTGTATTATGAAAGCGTATATATAAGCGATATATAAGCGAATGGTGGCGGCTCCAATGTTGAGCCAGCAGAAAATCAATAATTCCTCTCCCACAGGTGGCAGCAGCGTGCAGTGCGGGACTTCACATTACGTGACGGTGCACCCGGTTCACAGCAATTCACACGCACAATGTGCACCCACCATGCGGTCATATAAATATCAGATTGAGCGTATTTACGGTATCATGAGTATGAGGCGGGTTACAATTTATAGAGCACATTCGTTGGAATGCTTTAAATGACGAAGTAGGAGAGATGTTATGTGTCTGCTCACCTTCGTTTGAGCGTAAAACGGTTGAGAAACCCCGGGCAGATAGATTGGGGCGGGGTTCCCTGTGTTGCACTGACTTTCGCGTGCACGTTAAGACATTACTAGTGGGTCAATTTTATGATACCAAGCGCGACGCGAAGTGGAAGGAAATGGGGTTATTGAAAAAGTTCCAATGGTTCAAGCATAGTAAATTGGCCGTTTATTTGCTGCATAGACCGGTCGTGAAAGACGTTCGTTGACGTTTCGGCGAGTTTTAGCGAAACGCTAGGACTCATAATCGGATGTGACGCCTATCGAAGAAATGTTGGTTTCTTCAAACACCATACTACTATCTATAATCTACGTAGTAAGATATGCTCAAGCGCTAATAATACATGTATTATCTGCCGTGCCAGAATTGCAGTTCTATAGACTCCTATCGTCAACTATATGCTTGCAGCCGTCATCGAAACATCTACACAAATCCTGCCTCAAACCAGTTGCTAATGACGCAAATGCCATAATATTGTTCCTAATCCCCTGATCCTATTTGTCTTCGGCAGCCGTGTTACGTGAAAATGCACAGCTGCCACGACAAATGTAAAAAGGCGGATCACACTTGGAGTGATTTCAACCGCCGGCGACTTTCATTTTATTTGTAACTCATTGTAACACATAATATTTCACCGTACAACCGCCATTGTTCACAAGGGGGCAATTCCCGAATGACTATAGGGCACTGATCTCTATAATATAATCTGATTATATTATAGAGATCAGTGTTATAGGGCCTACATCCAGAATATACTACCACAACAAAATCGTAGCGCAATACATAAATAATCGAATAATGGTGAGCATGGGCGCAAATACCATGGGGACACGGGGGACACGTCCCCCCACTTTTCGAAAAGGGGGGTGACACAATATCAAATGTCCCCCTAGGTTTTTTAACATGTGCTTCTGCATAATTATAAGCCCCTTCTATAATAATAATTATTATTTTGTGCTTGTCTCCGCTAAATGAAAAAATTAGAAAGTATAAAAATTGACTCCCGATTGATAGCCTAAACTGAATACAGGAACCGCGACCGTATACGACTGCTAGGTGCCCTAGGTAGGGGATATTGAAAGTATTAGCTATAGTCTCGAGTTCCAGAATCTTGTCACTCCATATCCGATCCTACAAGCATGCACATGGAATTAAAGTAGACTTGTAATATGTAAAGCTAGTACACGCGCGCTCGCTAGCTCTCCAGTAGCTATTGATATCTGTGGTAGATATGTACATTCGTATATATATATATTATATGTACATATCGAATATATTACGTACTATTATTTAGGTCGTACTGCACGCCTGAAACATTTAGTATGGTCAGGAAATATCTCAACATAGGTTTCTGTAATAAATTCTTATCAGTAGACCTGTGTTTATAGTTAGGAGAGCGCCTTAGCCTGTAGGGTTAAAAACTCATACTTTATTCCCGCCCGCCCTTTCCTTTGTCTCCATCGTCGCACGCTCAGCCTCCTTCTCTTTCCACCGACCCTCGACTGTCTTCCCTGCCACATTCTCTCAGTTTCCTACCCCTCTCTCCCTCAGCAAGTTATATTTACATACTTTTCCTTTGGCCGTACTGCACGTCTGAAACTGTGCTCGAGCATGCGCAATATCTCCGGCCCGAAGGAAGAATATTTACAAAACATTAATTGGGAATTTAAAAATGCAAGTGGCAACCTTACATAGATTTGATAAGCGACAAAATTCTATCAGTAGACCTCCAATTCACAAATAGCAAGGCAGACCTTGCCACAGTAAGGGTCCCCGCCTGCATATACCATTAAGTACATAATCTGGCTACGTTACTGTTTTAGCGCATGCGCAATATCTCACCAGAGAAGTTTTATTTTGTGATTAAAACGCATTTAGTATGGTCAGGGTATATCTCAACATAGGTTTCTGTAATAAATTCTTATCAGTAGACCTGTGTTTATAGTTAGGAGAGCGCCCTAGCATGTAGGGTGCAAAACTCCTACTTTATCCCCGCTCGCCCTTCCCTTTGTCTCCATTGTCGCAGGCTCAGCCTCCTTCTCTTTCCACCGCCCCTCGGCTGTCTTCCCTGCGACCTTCCCTCAGTTTCCCACCCCTCTCTCCTTCAACAAGCTATATTTACGTACTTTTCCGTTGGCCGTATTGCACGTCTGAAACGGTGCGCGCGCATGCGCAATATCTCTCGGAAATAAGAATATTTTGCAAACATTATGAATTTAAAATGTAGAGGGGTTATCCTAGCATAGCTCTATATAATAAAATTTCATCAGTATACTTCACTTCAGAAATAGGAAGCAGACCTTGCATGTAAAGTCCCCGCTGCATATACCATTAAGTATATAACCTGGCTACGTTACTGTTTTAGCACATTAAAAGTCTCCAACATCAAAAAACCCTTTGCAGTTTACGGGTTACAGGGTCAAGACGGTATTCGTTGTGTCTTTCATTTCAGATACAGTGTAAATAAAAGTCTATTACTTTAGATACAGTGTTTACATTAAAGGTAGCAGCCCTCATTTGCACACCTTCCCAATTTTCATAAAGTTTCATTTGTAGATGCCAATTGGATATTTTCTTTGAGTTCTTAAGGCGTCTTCCAGTCTCTTTAAGAAGAGTTTAATTTCACATTTAAATTGTACATTATAACAATAAATCCAATGCTGTGATATGTTTACTTTGATGAGGCCTCATTTTAAGTTACAATGAGCCTAAATCTGTTCGAGACCTCCCACGATGCTTTGCAAATGAGGGCTACTATCTTTAAAGGAAAAGGAATTCCAGTATTTTTTTTTTATCTCAGACTTCAGTATCCATAAAAAGAAACATGTTTCACTCAGTGAATGTATGTAATTCCGGTACATGTGAAAAGTGTCAAGTTTAAATTTTGCTTTGAGATAAATTTACGAGATACATAAAGATATCATAGTTGAAGCTACCATACTTTAACACGTTAAATTCTAAATATATTGTTTGCTCCAGTACACCCCCATCCCCAAAATAATCCCCAAAATATCCCCAAAATGGGGGTAAGTGGGCCACCCCATCCTCAAAATGGATCGAAGCCCCTGATTGGATACAATCAAGTGAATCAACGATATACAAATCAAAAAAGCATTATTTTAAATGGAAAGTTTTGAAAATTCATCGTTGACCTATAGTTTATGGCATGTAAACGATACTTGCAATTAAAATGCGCGAAAATGAACCTTTTAGAGATCAAAAATATGAAAAGTGCTTACCGTTGGACGGGGGATAACCCCTCCCAGCTCTCCCCTCGGCCGCTTCGCTCCCTTGCAGGCTCTTGAACCACATCTGGTCCCACCACTTTTTTAATGATGACTTTACAGTTTACATAGTGTAAATATCCCATTTTGTATGATTCTCGACACAAATGTTAACATTCTATATTATTCAGCCGTTTAGAATCACTCGTTTAAGTACAACAAAAATGTCTAAATATGTTTAAACACATCATACGTGTTTTCTAACATGTAGGATTACATTAATCTTAATTAAATAATGATACAAAACTGAGAATAAATATACCATCGTAATATGAAAATGATTATCGTAAATAAACCCCTCTGAGCCCTCTCTATTAAATTATTCAGCAAGGAAAGCGAATTATGTGCTTAAATTAATATACAATAGCATATACAAGTATAGGCCATTGCAACAACATTTTTATTTGCATGAGGGAAACCTTATTGTCTGCAAATACGTCCAGTTGTGCTCTAAGAAGAACCCAGGGGGCCGTTGTCAAAAACATCGTAAAGTTAATGCTAATGTTAGTGCTAAGATAGCACTTACGACTAATGTTAATGTTACGAGAATAGCGTTGACAGAAACGAATCGCAGCTACAATAATGACGTAACCCAACAAGAGTAATGGAACCCATATATATTTATGTGTCAGTGTGCAGCAGCTAGCGTGCGGTGTACTTGTGTGTTGCAGATGAGCATTTGACCGGCATTTACAGGTGATTATAGGCGAAATAGAGTAGAGAAACATTAAGACTTTGGTAGTAAATACATTTCGTGTTTATTTACTTTTTTTATTTATTGAGACGTTCCAAGCGCCTGTGGGTTACATTGTCATTAAATTGTATCTACGCAACTATGGGAAAACTTACGATAACAGGAACTTGACAGTTTGCTGTCACAAGGCTGCTGATTGGATGAGATTCGATCACAAAATTCCAATTCATACATGATGATGGTTAACCACATATAAAAAATATCTGATGAAAAAAACGACACGCTCACGAATGTATTCTGCACAGAAACACAAGTGTCATGGCCACTGATCTCTATAACATAATTATATTATAGATATATATAATATATAATATGATTATATTATAGAGATCAGTGGTCATGGCTCATCAAAATATCCAAAAACAAAAGAACAAATTAAACGCCACTTGTACACGTTTGTTTTGGCACGCGATCGGTAGATATGTAGTGTTTCTGACGTGTTTTCCATGAAAAGAACACGTTTTACGAATTAATATCAAACCTAATATTACTATAATTGCAATTCTATGTGTAAATGTGTTATTTTCACATTTGTTTTAAAGTTACGAGAGGCCGGAGAGGGGTTAAGATCTCGTAATGTTAAGAGGAAATTTTATGAGATTTTTCGTTTCCGTAATTTTGTGATGTTTCTGTCAACGGTCTACTATACGAGTCAAAGTTAATGGACTAATGTTAAGACTTATAATTATTTCTGAATACGATGACCGCGAACGCATATACGTACAGCGTTGCATATGTAAATTCTATTGACATAGCAGACAGTGGCGGCAGGTGCACTATGTGCTGGTGTATGAGTGTGATATGCCATTTAAAACCTGCCGACAGATATGAAGAACATGTTGAAAAAAAAATTCTGATTTTAAGAGGACAACAGCAGGCTGACGCTAAAAGGGTCTTTAGAACGTGGATCTCTATTGATGGTACGTGCAAATAAAACGGGTTTACAGGTAGCAATTTCCCTTTCACGACTTCCTAAGTGCTCACTACACTAGCCGTTTTCTCTCGCGAAACCGTTTGGCCGATGGAGAGGCGCTAAAGAATATCTCACGCGTGCGATTAAAAAAAGATCCACGCATTTCTGTGCTTTTAACCCCGCGCGCGAATTCATTACGGAAAGCCTTTACACGGGTGACTTAGCATATTCACTATTGCAACGCAGACAGTTGTTCTTTCCACAGATATAGACGCTCTAGACGATGATTTAAGGTCTGATGACAGCGCTGATGTGTGCGCATGGTGTCTCTGATAGTTTAAAAATGTTTATACACTGCTACAGAACATAGCGCGTTTTGGAATTTAAGTGTACGTTTCTTGGCATCAAGTGCATAGACGTAAATAAGTGAACATTATTGTAAAAGGTTTATGGCTGTTTTTGTTATTGGCGTTATTGTGGTTGGTGTTGTTGCTATTGCTCTTGTTGATCGTTCATTACCTATCGTTTCTTTTTATAATAAAATAAACATTAAAAAAGAATTTGCACAATTATGTTACAATATATTTTAGCACTTTACATTATAATCTAATTGGCGTTTGCAATGACGTATAAAAAGAATTCGCGATGACAACAACCTAATAAAATCACCGTGCCATAAAAAAACCCTCGTTGTTTTTTAACATCGTTGTAATATTTTGCGACGTGATCACTGCTGGTCACAAATTTAGAAATTATTATTATTTAAGCATCATATCTAATGGAGTATTTTAATGTCCGTATCCGCCATAGTTGTATCCGAATCCTCTTCCGCCGTACACGTGGCGACGTGCGTAACCTCTGTAGCCGTAGGGAGCACGGTGGCCAGCAAAAGTGCCCTGTCCGCTTGTCAGACCGTATCCTCCATATCCTGCTCCATTACCGTATCCTCCATATCCTGCTCCATGACCGTATCCACCATATCCTGCTGCATGACCGTATCCGCCGTAACCTCCGGCGAGACCGTATCCACCGTATCCGCCATAGCCGCCGTAACCACCATGGCCCCAGTGTTCCGCGGCGGCCAATGCGATTATCTGAAAATCGATACATTGGTCATAAGCAGGGTTTCATTAATATAGTATAATTAAGTCTAGGGCCAGTTTGGCAAGCACGACCATGAAAGGTGAAGCAGATATTTAACTTATTATTAACTTTTATTCACACCACAACTCATTGGTATACTTACTGCAAAGAGTCCCAGAATACAGAGAGCGACCTTCATGATTCTGCAAGAGAAAGGAATGAGATCTATACTGTAATGTGTGTGTGCCCTCGTGCGTCCTTGCGCCTGGCTCGCAAAACTCCTACACCACCGGCCGGACACGCGGCGCGACGGATATAAGTGATATGCATAATACGTGAACGCACACATACGCACATATACACATATTACGCGTATAAGTGAACGTATAATACGGGATGAGTTCAGTAAACGTGAAAAAGTTGGCTGGTCATCGCACTAAGAGAATCATTAGAGAGTAGGCAAGAAGTAACGTTTTGCATCAATAATCACGCATAGCGAAAAGCTGATACTACTGATTCATGTGCTAATAGATACAAGTACAAGTACTGAAAATCTAGACGCTTGCGGGACGGTAGTAGCATGGCCACGTGCCGGTAGGTAGGAAAAATTAAGGCAGGTATAGGTAGCTTGAAAGATCTACAAAAAGAGATCTGATCCCTATTCATCTATATGCCACCTACACAAGTTCGCGAGTCTCTGGCTCTCTGGCTGGTACATCTCTTTCCAAACTACAGCCGAATTACGACCTTATTTGCTTACCATACTAAGTGGGCGCCAAGAATGGATATAGGCCTAATAGTTCTCTACATTAAAGACATTTCCTGTGGTGTTTTTTTTCAGAAAGTAGTTGAATAAGTTTGTCAAAATATCCGAACGTGTCATTCAGCGCATATATACACTAACTCGCGCAACACAATATATATGCTATGCTCAGATATATTAAAAAAAGCGAAAATGGCGTCATACGATACCTTGTGGTTGGACGAGTGCTGACGATAGTCTTCACAGAGCGATCAGAAGCGAGTGGATGATGTAGAGATCTCTACACGTCCTTTTATAGCGATTCTACTGCGTCCGACCCATGGTTACGCGGTGATTGCAACATTTATCGATGCGTACAATGCGTATACAATCGATGCATCAATGCGAACAGTAATTTGCGCGTTCAGTGTCTCGATGAGGCAGCGATCATGATTATCCCAACCTTCTCATCGAATAAATAGCTACATACATATGTTCTCGGGTTCGAATAGTGACTCGCTTGTTCCTGACTAGTCAGAGCATTTGCTGCAGATCTAAATAGAGAGTCAAGTAATCTAACGCGATTTCCCGTCACGGTATAGCGTTCTACCGGACAGACAATGAGCTTGATAAGCGCGAACAATTTACGGCGTTTATGAGTTGGAGCCTCCGATTACGTACACATGATATTGCTGGAAGGACCAAGGTTATCTCAGACTAGCGAACAACGGCTACGTTTTCTGGTACAATTGCACCTGTATATAAATGCGGTTAATTACGTCGTTATATGGAACACTCTCCCTGAACGTAACAGTGGTTGCACTTGGGCAAGTTAAGCAGGGGTTACGCAAACTTGGAATCGGCATACTAGCGAGGGTTGCATTATTAGTAAGAGTTCTCATGTTTTCTGTCTTGTGTGTGTGTTTGGCGTCTTAGTTTAGAAATTTGACGACTCTATCAAACATAAATATCAGGAAAATCCCTAGTTTGGGCAAGGTAGGCAGCGGTTGAACAAACGTGGAATTAGTAGGCTTTTATTACCATGAATTCCATCATGGTATTTTTTCAATGAGCTTGGCACCTTAATTGAAATGCAAATTGAAAATACCTTGATTAAAATAACAACTGATTCGAATAGCTACTTCTATAATGTTAAAGAAACCCTTATATACCCAGTTTGCAATATATAACATATAGCGATGTGTGATATAGGTAGTGTAATATACTGTATAATAGGCTATGTGATATAGTAAAAACACACACGCATGCGCACCATTATTGGAGTAGTTGAGTAACCGACTGATTTCAACATGCCCAATATTGAGATTGGTCAGCCAAACTGGGAAATCCGCAATTTTGGCAGCACGTTCCCAAGATTGTGGAGATTCCATTAAGTTTGGGCTCGACATTCATACTATGAACAAAAATGTTCTTATCTCAACCATAGCAAACAACCTTGAGCCCATTCCCCGTTTAGGACCCCCGGATTTCTAAACTCCCGGTCCCAAACTAGGATGACCCCTAATATTGACAGCTGCTTTAACCGTTTCCCACATTTTATTCACTTCTTTGTCAAAATCGCATCCAGTGAGAATGGTGCAAATAATACACTCTTTCTTGCTCCCACTTCATCTATCATAACATTCACATATTTGTCCGTTTTAGTGAAGAATTGCGCGAGTGAGGGGCTATCATACATCTGTTAGGTTAATTGTTATACGCGGTGCTGCGAATCTTAGAATTAGTTGGATTAAGCTAGACTTATAGCAACAAACTGTGTCATATGAAATATTGCTGCGAGAACATAGTGTGGCCGCGATAGATCGACCACATGCATATACGCACATGCTGACCTAGCTTGAGTCTAAGTGAGGCATTCGTAGGACGCGTGGCTACGCAAGATAGCCTACGAGCCAATTATGAATCTAAACCCTGGTGAAGCTACTCCGAAACTTGCAAACTTGATACATTTTTATATGACGTCTACCACAAGCTGCAGTTCTTCATCTGTACTGGTTTCTGACTGCGCTACGCTCCGAACTTCATTGCGTTATTGCAAGGAAGACAACAATTCGGAACTATAGATCTGTTATATCTGGTAAATGGGTGGCAGCTCATAGGAAGGCTTGATCTACTATTAGCTGTTAGTGAAAACATTAAACCCTGACGCCACCACATTTACTTGCTGATAAGGTTATGTTTGCATTGGTTTAAAAGATCACTCCAGCTACATCATGTCATCTAGCACAGTGCACTTTTTCGAATTATTGTCAATAATAGTTTGCAATTATCTGACGGGAATAACGTCTGTGCTGTCGCTAAGGGACAATCGTATACAAATTGTTATAGTTGTAGAAGCAATAAATGGCAGGATATATGCTAATATACGGCTTTAACAAAATGCATAGACGGTGGTGAATGTAGCATGCGAAGTGGAGATTCAAGATTTGTGCAGAAAAAATATTAAAACAAAAATAAATGTTGCCAAATATGACATCGGCTGGCGCGAGCACCATAATTAATCCCGAATTCCAACCATATTTAAATTACGAGATCGCAACTCTAGAGACCGAAGGACCGATGCTCGGATATACACGACCTAAACAGTGAAATATGTGAATAAAGACTACGCCGTGTATGTTGTGTTGGAGTATAACGAGTTCGTTATAATAATTTATTATGTATCCAGTTTAAGGGCACGTATGTAGTTTATCTATGTGGTTCCATTGCAGTTCCGTAGCCTACGGGACATGAATTCGTGATTCAACTGAGTAATGTCGACAGGACATGTATTTGGTAAAGTTTCAATTACACTGAAATGATAATTTTACTCTATTGTTCATTACAATTATTATTTTATACGTATGTAGATTTATCATGTATATTTGTTTAGTTTTCTTCGCAATCTAGATGGCTAATTTCCTTTTGTCCCTCATAGACTGCTGCAAGTAAGAATATGCCAGCGGGAATTACGACGACGGAAAGTGAACTATGACCGAATGTTTGAGAGTAGATACAAATAACACATGAATGATATGATATAAGTAGGTATAGTTAGTATATATATATATATATCTATATATAATCGCTATATTATATTAGTTTAAATATTAGAGATGGTATAGTATATATATGAGGAGTAGATAATAGGGGAAATATTCCCTATATTCTCTATAAATAGTCGCCATAGTTTCCTAATTTCCAAAAATTCCTATTATCTAACTCCTGATATATATAGAGAACAGCCAGAAGTTATTGGATATAAATTCCCCAGAATAAGGGGGGCAAGCAACATAGAGATTCTTTATCAGTAATTACGCGTAATGACTCATGTTAAAATCTCGGCTAAAGTGAGAGAAACATAAACGTGTACGTTTCATGTTTTGTGCGGCTGATGAAATATATTATTGTTCATGTCAATATATCGGCCAATCGAAGAATGACCAGCCAGCTCCATATTAAGCACTAATTATATTAACATTGCAAATACAACAATTATTGACGTGAACGTGAATTCATTTTATTGATAATTTAGAAGTTTGCAAAGCATTGCGTATACATTTTCATCAAAAGTTCTGAAAGTTTCAGCAGAGAAACGAGAGCTTGCGTATACAGCCATACTGTTTCGTCAGCTCATGACGCCGGCCATGTAAATATCATCCCGTTAAAATATCGCATTAAAAATTACATTTTTACAATAATTATCCACGAAGATGTCTAATCTCCCGTAACCGCCATAGTTGTATCCGAATCCTCTTCCGCCGTTACACCGTGCGACGTGCGAACCTCCTGTAGCCGTAGGGAGCGCGGTGCGCCAGCGAAAGTACCGCTGTCCGCTTGTCAAACCGTATCCTCCATATCCTGCTCCATTACCCGTATCCTCCATATCCTGCCCCATGACCCGTATCCCAAATAACCTCCGCGAGACCGTATCCACCGTATCCGCCATTGCCGCCGTAACCACGCATGGCCGTACTGCGCGGCGGCCAAAGCGATGACCTGAGAATAAATGCACTATAGTCCATAAACGTCGTCGCTGTAATGTATCGGCAACATACGGATGCAGGGCTAGCTGCCACATATAGTATAATATATATTATATATGTGTGTGTGTGTTGTGTGTGTGTGTGGTGTGTGTGTGGTGTGTGTGTGTGTTTGGCCTCGGTGCGTGCGTGCGTGCGTGCGCCGGCGCGCGC
>NW_014577132.1:296051-301051 GCF_000485595.1 Priapulus caudatus | reverse complement strand
TCGATATATATTTTAACTAACTTTTTTATGCTTGATAAAAACTGTAACAAATACCTCTTTTTGAATGTATCTACCCAAAAGGTTGACAAATTAAGAAGACTGCAAAATGAGCAATACCATTTTCATACGGAGTTGTTCCTGCGAGTTGTTTAATGATTTAACAGTTTTCTAAATAATCCAATTGAGATATATATAATTATATCAAGAGTTGATTACATCTCTTCATCAGGTCAGCAGACATTGGAATAGAATCAAATAATCAAAAACAAATACAATGCGTTATAGATAATCAATGAGTCACACAAGTCAAATTGTCAAAATTGTCCAATTCAATTTTCTGTATGTGTTGTCAAAAATTGTAAAAAAGTCAAATTGTCTACACGGGTGTTCGTGTGTGACTTTACTACTATATATATATATATTCCCTATATTCCCTATATTTAGTTTAAATATTAGATGTATATATATATATATATCAGGAGTAGATAATAGGGAAATATTCCCTATATTCTCTATAAATAGTCCCTATATTTCCTATATTCCAAATAATTCCCTATTATCTACTCTTGATATATATAGAAACAGCAGAAGGTTATTGGATATAAATTCCCCAGAATTAGGGGGCAAGCAACATAGGGATTCTTTATCAGTAATTACCGTAATGACTCATGTTAAAATCTCGGCTAAAGTTGAGAGAAACATAAACCGTGTACGTTTCATGTTTTGTTGCTGATGAATATATTATTGTTCATGTCAATGATATCGGCCATGAATATGACCGACCTAGCTCATATTAAGCACTAATTATTATAACATTGCAAATACAACAAATTATGTGACGTGAACGTGAATTTCATTTTATTATAATTTAGAAGTTTGCAAGCATTGCCGTATACATTTTCATCAAAAGTTCTGAAGTTCCAGCAGAGAAACGAGAGCTTGCGTATACAGCCATACTGTTTCTCAGCTCATGACGCCGGCATGTAATATCATCCCGTTAAAATATCGCATTAAAAATTTACATTTTTACAATAATTATCCACGAAGATTCTTAATGTCCGTATCCGCCATAGTTGTATCCGAATCCTCTTCCGCCGTACACGTGGCGACGTGCGGAACCTCTGTAGCCGTAGGGAGCGCGGTGGCCAGCGAAAGTACCCTGTCCGCTTGTCAGACCGTATCCTCCATATCCTGCTCCATTACCGTATCCTCCATATCCTGCCCCATGACCGTATCCACCATAACCTCCGGCGAGACCGTATCCACCGTATCCGCCATTGCCGCCGTAACCACCATGGCCGTACTGCGCGGCGGCCAAAGCGATGACCTGAGAATAAATGCACTATAGTCATAAACATGCTCGCTGTAATGTATCGGCACATACGGATGCAGGGCTAGCTGCCACATATATATATATATGTATAATAACTATATGGGTGATGTGTGTGTGTGTGTGTGGTGTGTGTGTGTGTGTGTGTTGTGTGTGTGTGTGTGTGTGGTGTGCGTGCGTGCGTGGCTGCGTGTGTGGGTGTGTGTGTGTGTGTGTGGTGTGTTGTGTTGTGTGTGTGTGTGTTGTGCGTGTGTGGTGTGTTGTGTGTGTGTGTGTGTGTGTGTGGTGTGTGTGTGTGTGTGTGTGTATGTGTGTGGGTGTGTGTGTGTGTGTAGATAGATAGATAGATAGATAGATAGATAAATAAATAATAGATAGATAGATAGATAGATAGGTAGATAAAGATAGGTAGGTAGATAGATAGATAGATAGATAATAGATAGATAGATAGAAGTAGATATAGATAGATAGATATAGATAGATAGATAGATAGATAGATAGATAGAGAGATAGATAGATAGATAGATAGATAGATAGATAGATAGATAGATAGATTAGATAGATAGATAGATAGATAGATAGATAGATAGATAGATAGATAGATAATAAATAGATAGATTAGATAGATTAGATAGATAGATAGATAGATAGATAGAAATAGATAGATGATAATAGATAGATAGATAGTAATAGATAGATAGATAGATAGATAGATAGATAGATAGATAGGATAGATAGATAGATAGATAGATAGATAGATAGATAGATAGATAAATAGATAGATAAGATAGATAATAGATGATAGATAGATAGATAGATAGATAGATAAATAGATAGATAGATAGATAGATAGATTGATAGATAGATAGCGAGCGACATACTTACCGCGAAAAGTCCCAGAATACAAAGCGTGACCTTCATGATTCTGAAAAGAAAGGCAATTTGATACAATGTCACTCATATATAAAAATCCATTTACAATAATAAATTATTCTAATTATTAATGCTAAACTATAATGTATACTTCCGAAATCTACCAGCGAAACTAGCGTCATACGATACCTTGTGGTTAGACGAGTGCTGACGATAGTCTTCACAGAGCGATCAGAAGCGAGTGGATGCGGTAGAGATCTCTACACGTCCTTTTTATAGCGATTCTACTGCGTCCGACCCATGTTCGTGTTTACACGCAGCGAAACAAGGCGGTCGCTACCTGATAATGACGCTCAATGTTTCTGATAAAAGCCGCGATGATTGTTTTCCCGACCTTGTCAGCAATCACACTGGGCAGCACCACGTTTCACGTGCGCCAATAGTGATCGCATTGTTTAACTAACGTTCAGTGAAAGTTACACACTGGCGCCACACAGTTATTACAGCTAATACAATTAGCAATGCCCGATTAAGTTGTTAAAGGCGCAGTGAACAAACCGCGTCCTCATACAAGAGTGGCGTGCTGTTACACGCGACATTGAATAGCGACTGATATTAGGCCAGGGGTGGGCAAATATTTACTCACCTAGTAATACATAATGCAGCTAACGATTTAATGACTACATAGGTATAGATATATTCCTACCCTATATAATATATATATATATATATATATATATATATATATATATATATATATATATATATACATATATATAATTATGTGAGATTTCATCATTGCCAAAATAGCAGTTTAGACGTAACGTCTTCATATGATGCTTCGCATGATCATCTCATTCTCAGTGGAGAAGGCAGTGGGAGGTGCACGTGAGGTGGGCTTTGCTGGTCATAATTAATCAGCGTTTCCTTTGTTCAATTAGTATACTAACGCTACAAAAATTGAAGTGTCCAGGCCTATAACTTCCTTAATTCGCCCTGTGCGTGCGTGTGGACACACGCGCAACCGCGCATGCGTGCGTGTGTGCGTGCGTGCGTGTTTTATGGCCGCGCCTTTAAAATGTTTACCGCAACTATACATAGAATAGAAATGCATGATATCATTTACTCTATAGATGTATCGGATGAATGAATAAATGATCGAATAAATAAGTGAACGAACAAAGTACGGTGTATTACAGGTGGCTGGCTGTTCTTACGCCAAATATTTTCGCGTCCGCTTATCTACTGATTGGGCCGCGCGCTGGTGTGCGCTCGTGCGAATGTGCGAGTATGGTGTTGTGTGTGGTGGGGGGGGCACGTGTGCAAGACAGGCTCTCCATCTAGGGCCTACGAAAGTTCTGAGGCCATGGACAAGGGACATGAGTGAAAACATATTTGTAAAAGTTCGTTCGAACGAATTTGTTTGTTCGAAGAAATTAGTTTTCGTTCGAAACAACTTTTAAAAACATTTTTCACTAATGTTCTTTAAAAGCCCCGTAAAAAGTAAAGAGTTTTCGATATATATTTTAACTAACCTTTTTATGCTTGATAAAAACTGTAACAAATACCTCTTTTTGAATGTATCTACCAAAAGGTTGAAAATTAAGAAGACTCAAAATCAGCAATACCATTTTCATACGGAGTTGTTCCTGCGAGTTGTTTAATGATTTAAGTTTTCCTAAATAATCCAATTGATATATATATATATATATATATATATATATATATATATATATTATATATAGATTCCAATGGTGTTTATGAACTGTAACAAATACCTCTTTTTGAATGTATCTACCCAAAGGTTGAGAATAAGAAGACGCAAAACAGCATACCATTTTCATACGAGTTGTTCCTGCGAGTTGTTTAATGATTTAAGTTTTCTAAATAATCCAATTGATATATATATATATATATATATATATATATATATATATATATATATATATATATAGATTCCAATGGTTTTATGAACTCGTGTGTCGAGAGTGCCTCAATACACCATGAGTAGAGCAAATATAGATAAAGTTATACGGACACGGTAGAAATTTTGACTCTGTTTATTGCATACAGAACTGTTTCGTGTGGACGAAGCCTCTGTATTAGGCACTGATCGAGTGTGGAGCTTCGCTCCACACGAAACAGTTCTGTATGCAATAAACAGAGTCAAAATTTCTACCGTGTCCGTATAACTTATCTATATATATATATATATATATATATAATGAGTTGAGTAACTAATAGTTAATATTTATTTAATTTAGTAATAATAATGAATGGTTAAGGGTTTTGTGTTTAAAATTATTTCATTCACTTGCTCACTAGTTCGTCATGTTATAACGCTTTTTTTGTAATCGTCAGCAATTCCGAATAACCTTTTTAACTTACTAATAACCAGCCAAGTTACTTTACCTTATATTACTATTATAATAAGTATGATTGCAGGAGGGTGGCTGCCTCGACGAACAGAGCAACGTATAGCGTAACAAAAACAAAAACATCAGATCGAATAACGACGAATTATACACGTGTTTTTAATATCAAAATATAGCAATTTATTCTAATCAAGTAAACTTACAACAATAGTACAACTAAATTCCATAAAGCAATCTGGTATTAGCATCGCCTCCGTATAAAAGCTAGGCAGCATCACAACAACTGACGCGTGCGTGCTGTCACGCGCTGATGATACCCCGCGGCGGCAGAAAGCAAAAACCCTCCTTCACTATCACCATCCTGCACGCACTGAGCAACACAGAGGCTCCTTTCTTCCTCTCCCGCTCACATGAAGTCACAA
>NW_014577132.1:283727-296026 GCF_000485595.1 Priapulus caudatus | reverse complement strand
TTTCGCTCCACACGAAACAGTTCTGTATGCAATAAACAGAGTCAAAATTTCTACCGTGTCCGTATAACTATATATATATATATATATAATGATGATTGAGTAACTAATTGTTAATATTTATTTAATTTTAGTAATAATAAAGAATGGTTAAGGGTTTTGTGTTTAAAATTATTTAATTCACTTGCTCACTAGTTCGTCATGTTATAACGCTTTTTTGTAATCGTCAGCAATTCCCGAATAACCTTTTTAACTTACTAATAACCAGCCAAGTTACTTTACCTTATATACTATTATAATAAGTATGATTGGAGGAGGGTGCTGCCTCGACGAACAGAGCAACGTATAGCGTAACAAAACAAAAACATCAGATCGAATAACGACGAATTATACACGTGTTTTTTAATATCAAAATATAGCAATTTATTCCATAATCAAGTAAACTTTTACAACAATAGTACAACTAAATTCCATAAAGCAATCTGGTATTAGCATCGCCTCCGTATAAAAGCTAGGCAGCATCACAACAACTGACGCGTGCGTGCTGTCACGCGCTGATGATACCCCCGCGGCGGCAGAAAGCAAGAAACCCTCCTTCACTATCACCATCCTGCACGCACTAGCAACACAAGAGGCTCCTTTCTTCCTTCTCACCGCTCACACGAAGTCACAATAGAGTCACAAATACAGCCATACACGGCCATTCTCTAGTACCTATCAACAACCCATCAACGTTGCATCATCCGCTGGCCTCCTCTTCTCTACTATCATCCCACAGGACTACAGCCACACCTGCATGACTTCAGGCCCTCCTCCTCCTCCTCCTCCCTCCACCGCGTCCACGACCCACGTCCACACCATCCGAAGCCATCCTCATCGATGTTATATCCAGTCAGTATCGCTATATACCGTGGCCTCTCTCTACATTACCACGTTCTTTCACAGCACGGGCACGAGCCTACGTGTACACGTCACGCCACTCTACACCCCTCTCTGCATCGTATGCCGCGATACTTGCCACACTCCTCTTCTTCCTCCTCCTCCTCCTCTTCATCCCTCCTCCTCCTCTTCCTCCTGTTCCTGGTCGCATTATGCGACGTCAGTTACATCGCTGGCCTTCCCGCTATCCGACTTCTACTACCCCACGTTCTAGACACCCTGGGCTGTGAACACCGACCAACCGACCAAATGATTGCCTATGAAACATACCGGCTCCTTACAGCCGGTAAGAGATCACACCGGGGCTCACTTTCTACCATTCACTTCATTTGCCAAGGCGACGGGTGGCAAGCCTGGCATGGGGTATATTCGCCATCTTTGCACGCGTGGCTACAGCCAGCAACCGCCTACGAGTTGTTGGAAGGTGGAGACTGCACGGTGGCGCCTCAGCGCTCACTTACGCGATCACTCGCGTTAAACCACAGGACGAGAAAAGAGAACAGTGGCCTGCGAGATACGAACATTTTCAGCGAGAAAACTTACAGCAAACGATAACAACGAACGTACGGGGACTTACGAAAGTGCCGTACGTCACACATTTAACAAGTTTTGGTTGAAGTCAGCTTTGCACTAACGACACACACTCATAATAGTCAAGCAAAAAAGTATATCACCCCACACACCACGAAAGCAATTGTTGGATTTGTTGATCGGATCTACTTGCTAAAAAGTTGAAATGTACCGACAAATCGAAAACACAGCCCTTCATTCATTTCCTGTCACCGCTGAATCAAACCAGTTCACGGCAAGAGCTAAAGTGCCCAAATGTGGCAAAAGTGCTATCGAGAGCTTATCCGACGAGTTATGTGCACAGGTTACAAACAAGCGATGATAAACAGTTGGAATCTTGGCGAAACACAGAGCTGTGCGCGAACGCAGTCCAATCACCTCGACACAGCAACAAATGTACGGTGGCTAGCAGCTGCTGCAAGCACGGTGACCACCAACGTAAAAATGAAACGAGATTAAAAACGGCGCAAATTAATTATCGACGACATTCAAACGCTGGAAGACAACACGACTCGAGAAAATGTTTCTATTCACAGACCAGTGCCGAAAAAGGAGATCGATTTTGTGTTCGCAAACGCGATTAACTCTGTTCAGTACTATACAAATTTACAATGCTATACCGACGTTCTCTTGCACTAGGCTCGACTTTACACGTGACAATTATTCGTCACGGTCCACGTATACAGGTAGCATGCTCGACGCCCCTTGCTACTCTATCTCATGTTATCACCGGATCCCAACGTGGGAGCTTCTCCGCAATCACTCTGTCCTCAGCAGACGTGGAACAGGAGCAAGATACAGCACAACGTCTTTTTAAACTTTACATCACAGCCTTGAAGAATGTACTCGCTCCCGCCCACGCTCTCACATCTGCTGGAGAGACGCGCTGAGCTCATCCCGCATGCAGTCTCGCGGTGCCGCCCCCCACACAGACGTTCATCGACGAACCTTGCCGATGCAGGCGCCTCCTCTCTCTTCCTACACTACCGGGAAGTCCATGCAGGCAGTGAGCTTGCTCAGTCCATGCCTCGCATGGAGACACGCGAGTTGTGGAGGAGCAACGGCAGCAGTACGTGCACTGGCGACGTCCCGTTGGTGACGGCGTTCGCCGTAAAGCCGCAGACGTGAAGCGCGACAATCACAGCCAAGCACACACCTTCACCGACGACACAACTCGACGGTCGTCATCGTCGACATCCTCCGTCGACATCGTCGGCAAACCTGCCCGGCACGTCTCCGCAAAACCACGGGTAGAATCCCGCCGATTATCGCCGGTCACTGCCACACGTGCGCGATGGGCTAGTGTGGCGCCGCCCCGCATCACTTCCGGAGATCCAGAACGAAGACCTGGAAGAGGGAAACAACTCTCACTAGTCGTGATTACACGTGCACTGAAATTTTACAACGAGAAGACTTGATTCAAATAGGACATTACGTTTGAAGTGTAACTATGTTCGAGTTTACTCAGGCTGTTACTAAGAAAGGTTTGCAATAAACTCATGGAGGACATTAATTAAAGATTCTCACTTTGCGGATGTTATGTAAACCCTATAAAGATGTACTCACTGAACCGTCTGATGCACTTGCTCCAACTTTGTCACCCCATGAATTCCAACAGACCTCGAATATTCCACCTGTGCCTTTGTAACTGTGGACTAAAGACCCCGACTGAAAGAAAACAAAAGAGAACATGTTGAATACAGAATAGGTTCGGACGTTACTTGCACTGCATCACACGACAACATTAATACCAATTCATTAGAAAATTATTTTTAATATATACAGGGTTCGTACATCCAAGACACCACCTTTTTGTGCAGGAGTTCTTGGACTTAAACGGGACCATTTACCACAATTGCGTGATTTTATACGTATACAATCTTTGTGCTTTATATTGCCCTACCAGTGATTAGTGAACAACTTCCACGAAGCAAATTTTATTTCCTCTCAGGAAAGGTACATGTAGTAAATTTCAAAGACATTCTATGACCAAACATCGAAAATAGTTAGTTTTTAGGGTTTTCTGGGATGATAACCTAGTTTCCAAGATTATCCAGTGACACAGCTCATTTTCCAGGACTATAAAATGACAGAACTTTCCAGATTTCACACCACCGGTACAAAGCCTCAGCGGCATTTCAACCACTGACCAATAACTGCAAAACATAACTTACAAGAAACAGGAACTCATCCCATTGACAAGTACCGGGCTATTTACCTGTACAGACCATATGTGAACACACTTGTCGAAGGAGCCGCTGGCTAAGTATTTGCCATCTGGGCTGAATGCTACACTATAAACAGGTTCTTGATGCTTGGTCAGCGTGTGCTTGCATACTCCCCGCTCAACATCCCACAACCGCACACTCGAGTCAAATGAAGCACTGCAAAATGTCATATGCACGACTGATTAACTAAGCAGTAGGCATATATTTGTGATCAATTACATTCCTTTGTCCTGATGACATGAGCTTATATTAACTATCAATCATAGGGACTTTTGCGAATAGACAAGCAGATAGGGAATGCAGTTCATATTTTCATTGAAGATGAATGAACAGAGATAAGAGCTTAACATCTCTCTGCAGTATGGCTGGCATGAGGAATCCGCCATACCTTGCTGGAAGACAGCACAAACACACTCAACTAGCACCAACACAAACGCAACTGGTGGGCCCTAGCACATACCTTGCTAGAATAAGGTTGGCATTAGGGTTGTTTGTGCCTGGGCCAGTTGGGCTCCACTTGATTGTGTATATTTCTTTTGAATGTGCCTGGAGGTTATGTACCCACGAATCATGCTTCTGGCTCCAAATCTGTAAAAAAATAGCATTGCAAACTAAACAAAACAATTGCATATACTGTATGTGTATAAAACACAATACTGCTTCAACTTTAACATTACACCCAACACATGATGTACATCCAGTGGCTAGCAGTTTAGAAATTATTATGTATCAAAGAGCCAACCCTTTAATCATTAATGATGTGAAACTGCAGCAGTAGCTAGTGTAACATCTATGAACAGCTTAGAAACGTTTCAGATCTTTTCGACTACATACACTGCCTAAAAATATCCCCATTATGAATTTCATTCTAGTTTCCTTCTTGGTGGTAGAAAGCGAGATTGAGAGAGACATAAACTGAGAAAACGATATATATATATATAGAGAGAGAGAGAGGGGGGGGGAGAGGCAAGGAGAGAGAGGAGAGGTGGAGGGAGCGGGTGAGGGAGAGCAAGCGGGAAAGGGAAAGGGGGGAGATAGAGAACACCATGACCTAGCTAGAAATATCTAGATGTCCAGTTAATTAGGACTGTCCATAGAATGTGAATACCACATTAGCATAATCCACTAAATATGCTTACCTTCAATGTCATGTCGTCAGAACAAGATGCTAACAAGATACCTTGCGGATCCCACTTGATCGCATTCACCTCGTTCTGTAAATTATGTTAGAAACAACTTTCAATCATTAGCAATCTGTTTAGCATACTCACCTTTTGAAAAAAGAAACACATGCCTGGCAACTAACTTACCAACATGATTCTCTGAACACTAGCTGACCACAAATGCATAAGTAATATACCTTCTCATCATACCAGGGTATCACCACAGTAGCTGTAGCTGTGGTCTAGCACAGCGGGTATGTACAGTGAGTATGTATAGCATATATAGCATGCTATGTATGTGTCGAACCTTACCGTGTGCCCCTGGAATGTCTTCACCGGTTTGTCAACGCCGAGTTTGCACACGTGTATACGTTGGTCGGTTGAACATGATGCAAAGCTGATGTTGCTCTGCCAGTCTACGTCCAGCGCAGGGGCTAAAACAAAATAGCCAACGGTCAAGTCGCTGCTGCCCATATTGCAGGCACATACCAATAGGCGGCATTTCTACTTTAGTCAGATTCACAAACAATAATTATATTAGATGGCATTCAATGATATTGAATGACAATTTTAAATTCATTTAACTCACAAGTATTGTGAATTTATCCATATTTCCATGAAAAAATACCGACAAGATGAAATGTATCAGTTCCAACAAAATTCGGAAATGGCTTAAAAAATGCTTCAGCATTTCGTAGTCACATCCTTAGTTAGGTTAACAGTAGATTATTTGCCAGAAAATATATATATGTGACCCGCTCCAGCATAATACGGACTAAGTCGCAAGTCATTGTATTGAGTAATGAGCACATGTCAATGCTGAAAATGGCCTACCTGGACAAAAAAGAGATTTTTACAAAAATAAGAAACTTTGCCCGTTTTACGTTGACAATTCCTTGCGGTATTATTGATCAGCTGTCCTACCTTACTAATATAAAACAAACCGCTTGTCCCTACGATGCCCCTACGCTGAGATAATGAGCGGTGAAAATCTGGTATTTTTGCCGAAACCCGATTCGAGATCCCTGTTGGCTGTGACCCTCTCTCGCTTTGAGATAGCTTCAGGGAACCTCACGTGTTTCCGTCAATGATTGACAAATGGAATGAATGACATCTGTTATTGATTGCCATAGTGATGACCCCCACCTGTGCCCACCTCACACTGGATGTATAGTAAACTCTGTAGTACTGACGCAAGTCAGCGCTACCATGGCGCTACACAGTGGCAACTGGAAGCAATACACTGGCCACAAAACGAGAGAGGGTCACAGCCAACAGGGATCTCGAATCTGGTTTCGGCAAAAATACCAGATTTTCACCGCTCATTATCTCAGCGTAGGAGCATCGTAGGGACAAGCAATTTGTTTTATATTAGTAAGGTAGGACAGCTGATCAATACTACCACAAAGAATCATCAAAATAAAACGGGCAAAGTTTCTTAATTCGACTAATACTGCAACATGGTTTTAGCATTTCACCGTTGTACGCTCTCCTTCTTAATACGCTCTTGATAGTATGCAAATAGAGTAACAGAGAATTTAACAATAGACACTTTAGAACATGTCGTAATAAGTATGAAACACTCACCAGAATGAAAGGCAAACTGTTGTGTACAGTGACCTGAGCTGGCATCCCAAATTATTGTTGTCTGCAATACACGAATATCACTCTATAAATATTGATGTAAAATTACTATGTAATTTATGCTAGTTATACATATTAATTTAAATTTTGCACTTTACTGCATTACAGTATGCACGGGGCAAGGTTGTGGCCATGTTGCATAAATACGATTGGCAGTTCACAGGCATCGATTACAATATTCCGGAAGCAAATAAGAGCTATAGGGGGATATATATAGGGGTGATAATGTACTCCCAATAACATGTGATTATATAATATCAGATTAGATTACAATATATTACATTACATTTCATTCCATTACATTGCACTGCTTATTCACTTTATTGCTGATTTATCATGACAAATATAGCTCTTAGACTATCACTTGTACGTGTACAATATGAACAAAACAATTCATAAACCACTATACGCTTACCCTATCCACGCCTGCGCTTAAAATATAATTGCCTTCCTTATTCCACTTGAGTGCAAAGATTGGTCCTTTGTGTTGCCCCAGTGTACTAAATAGTCGCCCTGTGGAAAAAGAACATCATATAGTAATATATCAACAGACGTTGCAAACGTAATCTAGAAGTCAGTGCAGATTATAATTTTACATTAATTACTTTATAACAACATAATTAACTTACTGATATTATAACTTTTTTTTCACAATTACTTTATAAATACATAAATTAACAACACGCTTATACATTACATAATAACTTAAGTCACTTACCCTCTGTTGTCCATATTCTAGCATAACCATCATATGAACCAGTTGCTAAGAATTTGCCATCACACTGTAAAAGTAAAACAATATAATATAACAAAATCCAGATGCACAAACGGTAATTATATTATTATAAACTTTTAGTTGAACTCCATGATGTTCATACGATATTGCTAAATTTTCTTGCTTATAGAAAGAAATAGCAACAAATAAAATGCATCTTTAAATATTGACTGACTGAATAAAGTTAGGTAGAGTAAGTTGGTGTGAGGTGGGTGGGTGCAGTATGAAGGGCAGTATGAGGGGGGAGTATGAAAGATGAGGTCTGTCTGTCAGTCAATCTGTCTGTTTGATTGTCCAACTGTGTGCATTTAAACAACGTTATGAGACATGGCATATCAGTACGTTAGCATAGAAAAATGGATGTGAAATCCTATACAAAAGGCATGTTTTAGTGAATACATGTACTCACGTTCCAATCTAAGCAAGTGACGTCTTTATTACTAGGTACTTCTGTGCCACCGCGTTGTATACAGTGCTGCAATACCAACTGGTTCGCGCTATTACTGCTGCCGTTCATGTTCCATATTCTAGCTGTCGAATCCCCTGAACTGCAAGGTGGATTGGACATAAAGAGAACATGAAGTGAATAAAATAGATTATGGATTATGTTAATAATGTATACATTCTGTACTGAAGATAAACTGCTGTACACCGAGTGTAAATATTCTTAAGTGCATCAAATTGTTTTACTAATGGACTCGTGCCATTCTACAGCTGTTATTATTTTATCAAGTACAATTTTGCTACGCTAGTGATTCTAGATGGCAGCACTCACCCTGACGCAAGAAGATCAATTTTGGGATTCCACGCACAGATGAATACTTCGGATTCATGACCACGGAGTACTTTAACTTTATTAGCGGGTATTTCCAGCGAGTCGTCAATCTCCATAGACTCAACATGATTTGCTTAAAAGAAGAAAAAAAAATACGCACTTTATTCTACTACTGCTGCTGTCATGTCATACAGATGTGCACAAGCTAAAATCTCCCTGCCATAAATTTATTGCAATAACGTTTCGGATACGATGGTTATCTTCGTGCTGGGCATAACCTAGCTCTAGCACTATAGCCCGCGTACGGCAGTCAATGTACGCGGGCTATAGTACTAGAGCTAGGCATAACCCAAATGCTACGCAGAAATCCCACGCATGGGAGCAATTCGATTTGCGCCACGCCATTATATCCCAGCAAATTATTTTAAAGCCTAAGATGATCATCACACACAATTCCATTTCTACCTTTACGCGGGAAATTGGGATATTGAAATTGGCAGGCCACATTACAGCACCGCTTCTCGACCACTCTGCGCACAGCACTGCACACTACTCACACACGACACTCTACTCACAGCAGTGTAAGCGCACAACTCGGCTAGGCGGGGTACGACACCGGCTAATATCAGAAATATAATATCATGCGCATATTTTCGCAGAGCTATATATACAGCACGTGCGCGGGCTGTACCTTATAATGCTAACAAAGACGAATGCAAGCCGAAATGCAGACGAAGTCTTTCCTAACATGCCGTATAGTCGCGCACAACACCGCGCAAAAACTACCCCATAGAAAACTAGCGATTTGGTTTTGCCTCAATAAACGTGCCAGTGTATTGATTAATCCATTGATCCAATGAATTAATCCCAGCTCATTTTTGTGAGCAACTGATTGATGGGTGCCTGTATGTATACAAATGTACACATAATCGCATATGCAACAACGAGGACCGACCGCAAATACAAAGAACACTATTAACCTTCAGTAACATTCAGTAAGCTGCATTTATTCAAGAATCGCATTCTGTTTAAAATATAAACACCATATTCTATATAAATTCATATGTCAAATTCATATGTCGTATTCAGATGTCTACTACCCCATCACGAACACGAACTTCAAGTTCAACGCACTCAACATAGATGAACAAAATTTACATGAAACGTGTTTATAGCGACTAGTAATTATTGAAGCACTATAGCATTCATGCTCTCAACTTCTTCTCTGCACTTCAATACGAAGCATGGCTGCTACAAAGCTAGAGTAATACATTTCTACAGACGCGTTGACCTTGAATTTTCCGTTAGGTTCATAATGCCATTCATTGTATGCTAGATTGCCACGCTGAAAACACGTGGGTGTTTAATATCTTATATACGCAAATGTGTTTATATCCTGAACTGAAACGTTCACTACTACTACTAGCTATCACCAAGTGCGACCTGCAAGCAAACCGCGTGGCACGCTGACACATTCCACCAACGATCACACCCACTCTCCACCCAACATTTACCAAATCAGGAACGGTCTAATAAAATCTTCCCCCAAGCTAATATGTCTGAGAAACAGTTTTTCTTAATCGGTTATCCATCTACACCATCGACTGATTTCTTGAGTCCCTGCCTGCCATCACGTTTATTATTGCCGAATTATGGAGACAGACTACACATGATAGGGAAATGACACAAATTCAATGACAATTCTTGCGCCTAAAAGCGGAGGATGACGCTACGATCTGCTATTTGCCTGTAGCGTTTATGAATGACGCTCCCCTCTACACATGATCACCACACCCATCATACATCCACGTTGGCATACTGCGGATTGACCTACAATCCCGTGGCCTCCACATCGACTTTCCCACGCCCGCGGGGTTTATGACCAAGCAGCGAGAAAGTAAGAGAGAGAGAGAGAGAGGGGAGGGGGAAGGAGGGGGAGACGGAGAGAGAGAGAGAGGAAGAGAGAGACAGCGTATGTGTGTGTGCGCGTGCGTGCTTGCGTGTGTGTGTGTGTGTGCGTGTGTGCTTGCGTGTGTGTGCTTGCGTGTGTGCTTGCGTGTGTGTGTGTGCGTGTGTGTGTTCGTGTGTGTGTGTGTGTGAGAGAGAGAGAGAGTGAGAGTGAGAGTGAGAGCGAGAGAGATAGAGAGGGGGGCGGGAGAAAGAGGGAGAGCACACTATAAGCAGTCATTGCTAGCTACCTTTCACAAACAAAGTCGCATCGTAGCACCTGTAATACACTAGTTTCACTTCACAAACTTTATCATACGTTTAAAACCAGGTAACAAACCACGATCTGGAAAGAGACCTATAAGGGTTGGAGTCCACGCAGGCAAATTCTCACCGACTAACGGAGCCAGGCTAAGGTGCGACCACAGCAGAGAGTGGAGTGCATGTGTCTACTGTGATATCAGGAGTCTATCAATCTATTGATAGACTCCTCGTGATATTACTTACTTAGAACATGGTCTTCGCCATTCGTGTTCAGTGCCTCAGTTTTGACCAGGGGCACCTTGACGATGTCTTGCTGTCTGGACGCTATGACGTCAGGCATCACGGCATCGATCAAGGACAACGACTCGATCGCTTGCTCTGTGCCATCCTGCAATGAAACAAAAGTCAACGCAACATGAGTTGATGCACTACGATCAGGAGTAGATAATAGGGAACCCTAGTTAGTTCCTTAATAGTTCCCTATTATCTACTCCTGACTAGGATGCAGCATGTCACGTGACGACGCACCGTGAGAAAATGCACGATGAACCAGTACATAACGCAGCAATTCACCACGAGACAACCCGCAATAAAACCATTCCCCGTGAGATAACGTATGATGGGACTACGTACTGTAAATACAGCACATCACGAGATAATACACGATGAGACATCACACCACGAGACAATAAACCACGTGACAGCACACTAATAAACTATGTAGTATGTACCATCATATCGTGGAACAATACACTACGAGGCAGTCACAATCAGATACCAAAACGGGTAAACATGAAACAACGAACTATGAATGCAGTTTGAAAGATTTCACTGCGGTGCACGAACACTGCAAGACAGCACTACTTTAGTACAACATACTAATCACGTAACATGTGCAGACTGCTGTCTGTCATGTGACATGTGCAGATTATTTACGTCACTTGACCTATGTACTCTGCAGGGTCACATTACTAGTACCTGTGCAGGCAACGAGTCACAGATATGCACGGACTCTACACGCCTAGTGCAGATTCTGCGCCTACTGATCAGCAATGATACAGTGTGCACGAGAGGAGCAAACAGTTTCTACGCCAGGCTTCTCTTTTCTTCATCTCAACGCTGTTTGCCAAGGGTTACAGCAGCACTCAGCGATTGCTTGTTGTTGCCTCGAGCACACGCCGCCATCACAGGGGAACCATGCTTCTACCTATAGTAGACTTACCGCACTGTCACCTCAACTAACCTGCATGTCATACTGGGTCCTAGGGTTTCATTTCACGTATCGATCGCCTGCCTGCATCTCTCCCTGGCATGCGGGCCATGCATCTATGCATATTGACATTTGTGCGCTGTACATATACACATTTCTAGGCGGCTAATGAAACCCTACGGGCACGCGGCTACAGCGATGTAATAGGAATCGGTCCCTGCCTGCGATCATGCTACTAAGGCGAGAGCGAACAGTTAATACTCGGGCCCGCAAGATACCGCAGCCCAGCACCAAAGCAACGCGAGAAATGAGGAAATTTGGGAGAATGGGCGTTTTTAATCATGCATCGGGCTTCATATTCCAGATGCTTTGCTAGAGAGATCCTATGTAATTGTGCCAAACAGCAACTGATGCACTCGCGTATGCAAAGCAATGGCTTTATCCAACATATGTACGAACTCGTAAGTTTAAAATATTTGTAAGTAAAATATGTGATATTTTGGTGAGCTATTTTGCATAACAAATAATTTTCACAACTAACTAATATAATCAAATCAAATCGAGATGTGCACATAATCATTTTACCATAATTCCCAGCACCACAGATTCCCAGACTGTATCAATCAATGATGGACAGGTCAAAGTGCGCGCACACGCACTCACTCACGCCCACACGCACGCGTTCACGCACGCACACGCACACGCACACGCACACGCACACGCACACGCACACGCACACGCACACGCACACGCACACGCACACGCACACGCACACACACACACACAC